>NC_058093.1:104191666-104494696 GCF_020171115.1 Neogale vison | reverse complement strand
GTAAAATGTTCTATGAAAACACTAAATAAAGACAAGCCTCCAGAGAAAAGGAGCACAAATAAAAAGAAGACAGAATTTCAAATACTACTGATAAAAAAATAAAAGATGACTTATACCCAATTTTCAAAATGGGCAAAGGATGTGAATAGACATTTCTCAAAAAAAGACATGCAAATTACCAATATACATGTTAAAAATACCTAATTATCATTAGCTCCCTGAAAATGCAACTCAAAGCCACAATGAGCTACCTACCACCCTCAAAATAACCAGGATGACTAAAATGAAAAAGGTAACAAAGTTGCTGGTAAAATATAAAATGGTGTAGCCACTTTGGAAAACAACTTTAACATTCCTTAAGATGTTAAACACAGTTACCACAAGACCCAGCAATTACACTCATCAATATATCCAAAAGAACTGAAAACACCTGTTCATGAAAAACAAAAAAAACCTGTATCTGAATCCGGAGAGCAGTACTGACAATGGCCAAAAAGGACAAACCCAAGACCCATCAACTGATGCACAAATAAAAGACTATGTACCATATAAGGGTATATATTAAACTATTAAAAGGAATCAAATACTTATAAATGCTACAACACACACACACACACACACACACAATTTTTTTTTAAATTTAAGTTAGCTCTACACCCAGTGCAGCTTCAACTTATGACCCTAGATCAGGGCACCTAGGTGGCTCAGTCAGTGAGGTATGACTCTTGATTTCAGCTCGGGTCATATCAGGGTCCTAGGATTGAGCCCCATGTCAGGCTCCACGCTCAGTAGGGAGTCTTGCTTGTCTCTCTGTCCCTCACCCCTGCGTGTGCTCTTTCTCTCAAATAAAAATAAAATCCTAAAAAAAAAAAAAAAAAAAGTCACATGTTCCACTGACTGAGCTAGCCAGGCACTTCAACATGAATAAATCTTAAAAAACACTATGCTAAGGGGCACCTGGGTAGCTCAGTGGGTTAAAGCCTCTGCCTTCAGCTCAGGTCATGATCCCGGCATTCTGGGATGGAGCCCCACATCGGGCTCTCTGCTCTGCGGAGAGCCTGCTTCCTCCTCTCTCTGCCTGCCTCCCTGCCTGCTTGTGATCTCTTTCTCTGTCAAATAAATAAATAAAATCTTTTAAAAAAACAAACAAAAAACACTATGCTAAGTCTTTTAGAGGAAAAACATCACAAATTATGAGATTCTATTTATGGGACATTTCCAGGATGAGCAAATTTATGGAGACAGATCAGTGTTTGCCAGGACTTGGAGGGAAGGGGAGAATAGGGAGTTAAGTGCTAATGGGTAAGGGGCTTCTTTGGGGAATAATGGGTATGTTCTGTAATTATACTGGTAATAGTTGTATACCTTTGTGAATATACTAAAAACCGATGGGTTGTACACACAAAAATTTTTTAAAAATATAGTCAGACATTTATTTTCAATCTATGGCTTTTGGCAATGTCCTAGCACACATCCATTTGTTAAGAATGTATGAAGAAATATATAAGGACACTACCTCCTCTATCCATCTTTTTTCATGGACACTTATCTGAAGTCGTCTATCTTGTTTCCCACTACATTTTGGGGCATTTTAATTTGTTTTTACCTATTTATAGTGATGTCAACTTAAAAAAAAAAAACCAAACAACAAAATCAGTGTCTCCCTATCCCTACTCTCTGAAAATTCAATTTATCTTTCCAGGTTCACTTCACTTCTTGTGCACTTAAGAAATATATACATGGTTTTATGATTTTTATAAAGATGAAAACATACCCCAGACACTCCTCTTGCATTTCTAATTCAACAATGTAGTACTGACATATTCAATAATCAAGCACATGGAGAATATTCCTCATTCTTTACCAATTACATAGTACGGATGAAGCATACTTTAATTATCTAGTCTTCCACCAACTGGCATTCATTCTTTGCATTGTCTCTTTAGAAAGGTACTAATATGCTCCTTTTTACTCTCCACAGTCTAGGCCCCATCAAGCTATACAATGTATGGAGTTGGTACAATGGGTGTCATTTTGGGTTCTAGGACCAAGCTGACCTGGAGGCCCAGCCTTACCATATACCGGCAATGTAACTTTGGAGAAGTTATATCCTTACTGTGCCTCAATTTCTTCACTAGCCTAAATACCTTATAGAGTCCTATAAGGAATAAATGTTTTGCTAGAGTTATATTTACTGCTATACCTCCAGAACAATGAATGTGAGGCAACTAAGTTCTCAAATATCAGCTATCATTATTACTACGCCTCCCCATGAATTCTGTACTCATTACCAAGAATCATTATTCAGGAATGATTCCCTTTGACTCTGCTGTTAAAATTTTCTTCTGCTGTAGCTCTCTTAGCCCATAATGATTAATTCATCCAATGCTCTTAAGTACCCCTCAAAATCTGATGCAAATGTCAGCAAGCCTTAACCTCAACCTTTCACTCTTCCATGACCTTGCTTGCCTAATGACTTAGCACTTATATCAGTTTATTTATAAAACTGTCTATCTCCACAAGCTGAATGTAAATTTCTTGGAGCCAGGGATAGCATTTTGACTACTTCTGTACCACCAAATATGCTAAGATGTGCTTGGCATTCGTTCATTCATTTGATCAACTAATATCTGAGTGCCAAGCCAGGCAATGCTCTGGGGACAGAGGAATAAAAATAAATGTTCTCTTTTGATGAAGCTTACATTCTATTAACAAATACAGAGATGACAAGTAACATATAATGTAAGATGAAGGGATGTGAGAAAAAAAATGAAGCAGGGTAAGGGGGAAAGGGAATGACAAGGTGGAGTGGTGTGTGATTATTTTACAGAGAGGTGAGAAAGGTTTCTCTGATAAGAAACTTGTGCACATTTGAAACTTGTGCACAATACATGCACATTTGTGTTTATTCATTCGAACCAGAAGAGATTCAAGAAAAGAATATTTATGTGGAAGTAAAAATACAAAGATCCGGGGAGGGAAAACACCTGGTATATCTGAACAAGTCTTTGGAGGCAGCAAACAAGATCAAGGCTGACAGATGATCAAGTATAAGAAAAAACACATTTTTGTCAATATGAGAATTTGGGGGTTTTCCTCTGTATGAGATGAGAACCTCTGGGACACCTAAGCAGAGGAATGACATGATCTAAGTTAGAATCACCATCACTGTTAAGGGAACTATGAAACAGTAGAGGACCAAAGGCAATGGTTGGAAGACCAGAAAAGAAATTAAGGGAGGATGATAAACTGACACAGGGTAAGACTTCAAGTTATATTACAAAGCTATGGTAATCAAAATAGCATGGTAATGACACAAAAATGGACACATAGTTAATTGATCAAAATAAAAAACAAATAAACCCACAACTATATGATCGATTAGCCTTCAACAAAGCAGGTAAAGAACATGCAATGGGAAAAGGACAGCCCTTTCAACAAATGTTGTTGGGAAAATTGGACAGCAACATGGAAAAGAATTTGGACTCCTTTCTTATACCATATACAAAAATTCAAAATGGATTAAAGACCTAAATGTGAGACCTGAAATCATAAAAACCCTAGAAAAGAACAAGGTCAGCATCTCTTTGACACTGGCCATAGCAGCTTTTTTCTAGGTATGTCTCCTGAGGGATACAAAAGCAAAAACGAACTACTGGCACTACAAAATAAAAAACTTCCGCACAGCAAGGAAACAAGCAACAAAACTAAGAGACAACCTATGGAATGGGAGAAGATATTTGCAAATGACATATCTGATAAAGAGTTAATATCCAAAAAATATAAAGAACTTACACTAACTCAACACCCAAAAAAATGAATAACCCAAGGGCACCTGGGTGGCTCAGTGGGTTAAGCCGCTGCCTTCTCGGCTCAGGTCATGATCTCAGAGTCCTGGGATCGAGTCCCGCATCGGGCTGTCTGCTCAGCAGGGAGCCTGCTTCCCTCTCTCTCTCTGCCTGCCTCTCTGCCTACTTGTGATTTCTCTCTGTCAAATAAATAAATAAAATCTTTAAAAAAAAATGAATAACCCAATTAAAAAATGGGCAAAAGACATGAACCGACTTTCTCCAAAGAAGACAACCAGATGGCCACCAAACACGAGAAGATGCTCATCATCACTTACCATCAGGAAAATTCAAATCAATACTACAATGACATCATCTCACACCTGTCAGAACAGCTAAAATCAAAACACGTGTTGGCGAGGATGTGGAGAAAAACGAACCCTCATGAACTGTTGGCAGGAATACAAACTGGTAGGGCCACTGTGGAAAATAGTATGGAAGTTCCTCAGAAAGTTAAAAATAGAACTATACTATAACCCAGGAATCACACTACAGAGTATTTACCCAAAGAATACAAACAGTAATTCAAAGAGATACATGCACATTTACGTTTATAGCAGCATTATTTACAATAGCTAGGATATGGAAGCAGCCCAATGTCCAACAATTGAATGGATAAAAGATGTGACATATATTTATATGTATACACACACAATGGGATATTATTCAACCATAAAAAGAATGAAATCTTTCCATTTCCAACCACACGGAAGATGCTACAGAAAATAATGCTAAGCAAAATAAGTTAAAGAAAGACAAGTAACACATCACTGCATTCACGTCGAATTTAAGAAACAAAACAAACACGGGGAAGAAAGAGACAAACCAAGAAACACTCTTAATCATAGAGAACATAGGGGAGGTGGGTAAAACAGGTGATAAGAATTAAATAGTACACCTATCATGATGAGCAGTGGGTGGTGTACGGAAGCATGAATCACGATGTTATACACCTGAAACTAATATAACACTACCCAGCTAACTAGAGTAAGATAACGCCTGGGTGGCTCAGTTGGTTGGACGACTGCCTTCGGCTCGGGTTGTGATCCTGGAGTCCCGCGATCGAGTCCCGCATCGGGCTCCCAGCTCCATGGGGAGTCTGCTTTGCTCTCTGACCTTCTCCTCGCTCATGCTCTCTCTCACTGTCTCTCTCTCTCAAATAAATAAATAAAATCTTTAAAAAAAAAAAATCTTAAAAAAAGGAAGACATGGTGAGAGCAGTAAAGATCTCTTCTAGTTGCTTATTTTCTCAGTAACGTAGGAAGCAAGATCCCTAATGGAAAGTGAGGAGTGAGAAGTGAGGAAGTGGGGGTGCCTGGGTAGCTCATTAAGCATCTGCCTTTGGCTCAGGTCATGATTTTGGGGTCCTGGGATCGAGCCCCATATCGGGCTCCCTGCTCAGTGGGAAGCCTGTTTCTCCCTTCCCACTCCCTCTGCTTGTTTCCCTCTCTCACTGTGTCTGTCAAATTAAACAAACAGAATCTTTTTTTTTTTTTTAAGATTTTATTTATTTATTTATTTGACAGACAGAGATCACAGGTAGGCAGACAAGCAGGCAGATAGAGAGGAAGGGAAGCAGGCCCCCTGCCGAGCAGAGAGCCCGATGTGGGACTCGATCCCAGGACCCTGAGATCATGACCTGAGCCGAAGGCAGCGGCTTAACCCACTGAGCCACCCAGGCGCCCCAAACAAACAGAATCTTTAAAAAAAAAAAAAAAAAAAAGATTGAGGTGGTGGTGGAAGTTTGAAAGAAGAGAAATTACCGCCAGCATCACATGAGAATGTATAGAGTAAGGATATGTGATAGGATTTCAGGCAGCACTGAAGACCTACATTCAGGGGCCAAAATTTAAAGTGAGACCATTCAACAATGTTGCATTTTACACTGTCCATCTACATGTACAGTAGAGAGTTTGATTTAATTAGATGTGTACAACAGGAGAAGGGTCAAGAAATGTGAGGGTATGTGAAGAGGAATAATTATAAATGACTGTGTATAGGAAGTGAGGAATAAGAAGGTGATCTAGCAGGTATTCAACAAGTAATGAGATGAATTTAAAAAAGGAGATATTAATACAAGCCTCCCCAATCTTTAACTTAAAAATCCGCAATGACTGCCACAGGCCTCCTTACCAAACTCCTCAGTATTGATCTTTAATGCCTTTCCACACTACACAAATACTTTTTTTTTTTTTTTTTAATTTGACAGAGAGGTAGCACAAGTAGGCAGAGTGACAGGCAGAGAGAGAGAGGTGGGCTCTCCACTGAGCAGGGAGCCCAACATGGAGCTCAATCCCACAACCCTGGGATCATGACCTGAGCCAAAGGCAGATGCTTAACCAACTAAGCCACCCAGGCACCCCCCAACACAAATACCTCTAATAGCTATTGCTCTAACATATCTGTTAAGCTCCATTTAAGTGATAACCAGGATATTCTAAAGCACATTAATCTCTCCAATTCTTTCTAAAGACTTCTAAAAGGTTTGGAGTTGGCATTTCCAGAAAGAATTAATCCAAGTTGTTTTTTTTTTAATTCAAGTTTTTAAATGTAGTTCTTATCTCCAAACTCCTAGAGAGTTTATAATTAAATAACCCCTGAAGCTAATAGCTAGGCTACAAACATAGCTTTGTTATAGAGAATTGTTCTATGTAATGGTACACATTCTAGTGGTATTTTATATCCTAGGATGTTTTGCATAATTTCTCTGCATACTGCTGTAACCAGTTTCACAAGACAAAGCAAGCCATCAATTGTCTTCCTATTATCATCTCTTAACCTTTCATTCTTTTAACTCTACCCACCCCTTATATTAACAATAATCAGTCGTTAGTCAATAGGCCAGACCCTTATTAAGGAATCTCCAATTTTTCATAAACCCTAACTAAACACTGGGTATAGCTCATTTCTTCATTAAAATTACTTAAAAACAAAACAAATGAGAATTCCTTCAAGAATAAAAAATAAGAACTACAGCTGTTAAACCTGTTTTCAAGAGGAGGAGGTATAGGTTTATTACACCATTAAGGGAGTCTTCAGTCACACTCCTGGAGAATGTTGTTCTCCAAGTCAGATATCTCTTCTCTGTGCCAATATAAACAAAATGTTGGCTAACTGTCAGGAACAAAATGTAAAAGTTCACTCGAGTACCATCACCTAGAATTAAGGCCACAGATTGTTGTTAGGGACACAAAAGCTTAGGTAATTATCTAATAAAAAACTGTGAGAACAATTCCTTTAGTAAAAACAGGAACACTTGTTCTTCTGCTTCAGTATAAAAATAAAAATACATCATTAAAAAAAAGACACAGAAAATTTTTTTCCTTTCACCAATTTCTTTTGACGTTTTCTCTTCTCTTCACTAATTCTCCAAGAAGGCTAATATATTCTCCACCAGCCCCACATGCTTAAAGTCGCTAAAATGTACACAGTAGCAAGAACTGAAGAAATTAAGTTATATAATACATATTCCAGTGAAAGTGACATGCTTCATTGGCCTAGTATTTCTATCATGAAAGTTAAAATGTCAAGTGGGTGAAACAAAATTCTCACAATGATTTCACATGACTAAAGTAAAAAGCTAATTTATACGGACAGAGGATGAGAAATTTCTATGTTCTTCAAAAAAAGGAGCCGAGCTTTCCAACCAAAGCCTGGCAAAATGGCTCCTGCAAAGAAGGGGGATGTAAAGAAAGGCCATTCTGCCATCAATAAGGCAGTAACCAGAGCATACACCAACATTCACCAAGTGGATCCATGGGGTGGGTTGCAAAAAGTGTGGCCCTCCGGCACTCGAACAGATCTGTAAATCTGCCATAAAGGAGATGGGAACTCCAGATATGTACACTGATACCAGGCTCAACAAAGCTGTCTGAGCCAAGGGAATAAGGAATGTTCCATTCCCTATCTGTGTGCAGTTGTCCCAAAAACACAACAAGGATGAAGATTCCCCAAACAAGCTCTACATGTTGGTCACTTCTGTACCTGTCTCCCATTTTCAAAAATCTACAGTAGGGCGCCTGGGTGGCTCAGTGGGTTAAGCCTCTGCCCTCAGCTTGGGTGATGATCTCAGGGTCCTGGGATCAATCCCCACATCAAGCTTTCTGCTCAGCAGGGAGCCTGCTTTCCCCTCTCTCTCTGCCTGCCTCTCTGCCTACTTGTGATTTCTGTCAAATGAATAAATAAAATCTTTAAAAAAAATCTACAGTTAATGCAGATGAGAACTAATAGTTGACTGTCACAAATAAAGGTATAAAACTGAAAAAAAAAAAAAAAGGATGGGGAGCTGAGAATACTATACAATTCATAATAAACAGAAAGAATTTGAGCAATCATATTTTATATGGAGACAAAAGCACACCCAGAGAGAGGCACACACAGGAGACAAAGAGAGAGAAACACAGAGGTTTCCCTATCCCAGAAGTATCTTCAAATTCTATCCCTTATGTATAAGCATCTCACATGGAAACATTGACAACTCTGGAATTTTGATGATGTGGTATAATTTATGTTAAAATACAGGAAGTAAGTACGTGGCAGTAAAGAGATTAAGTGTTATTGGATTTTATTTTTGCAAATCTATATGATAAACCCTATATGCCAAGGATATAAAATTAATGCAACTTAATATAACTATTTTACACCCAATCTTCAAAGCCTAACACACACAAAATAATTGCGCCTTTCAAGCAATGAACTATTGTTTACAAATGAAGCATATGCCCCAACCAAAACAGTTCAAGTACCAAGGTTCAAATAATGACTCTTTCCACCATCAGTACATCCTACACTAGCATGGACAACCATCGCCCCAGTTCTTCAGTCTATGTCTGTGAATACACAATAAAGGGACCAAAGCTGAGGATTAGCCTTCTCATTCCTGTGAGGCCAGTCATCACAGTATTTTTCTTCCTCCTGAAACTCAAGACACCATAATCCTCCACTACTTTCCACCACCCAGTTCATCTATTTTCCTGTTTTGGGAAGATGGAAAGTTGAAATGCATGACATCAGGATACATGAAAGTGATAAAGCAAGACTATTAATCAAAATAATTATTAGCATATCAACCAAGTAAATATGCAAAAATCTAGTAAATAAAAGATACTACCATAATTAAGGTCAAGTTCATTGCTTTATCTCATGTCTGCCTGCCCTTCACTCAGAAGACACTTCAGTTTTATATTCTGACATGTTTACATGGCATCTTTTACATCCTGGACAAAGATTCACCCAAGGGTTATAAATAATATTTTCTGGGTCAGCATTTTAAATAAATTTTAAAATTCCCCCTAAAAACGATTTAAATTATAATGACGATATTACAATATTAGAAAGTCTGTGTAAGAGATGCCTGGGTGACTCAATCCTTGGTTAAGTGTCTGCCTTAGGCTCAGGTCATGATCCCAGGGTCCTAGGATCCAGCTGGTATTACATAGCATCAGGCTCCCTGCTCAGAGGGATTCTGCTTCTCCCTCTCCTTCTTCATCCTGTCTCCCCCACTGGTGCACTCTCTCTGAAACAAATAAAATCTTAAAAAAAAAAAAAAAAAAAATGACTGGGCTCCTGGGTGGCTCAATGGGTTAAAGCCTCTGCCTTCCTCCCAGGTCATGATCCCAGGATCCTGGGATCAAGTCCCATGTCAGCGGGCTCTGCTCAGCAGGGGGCCTGCTTCCTCCTCTCTCTCTGCCTGCCTCTCTGCCTACTTGTGATCTCTGTCAAATAAATAAATAATTTTTTAAAAAAATATAACTGTGTGCTATTTTTTAAAATACAGACATATACCCAACACGACAAGTAGAGTTTTCTGTTTTCCTCTGTAAATCCATTTAAAAGTATATATATGATTACCCTATCAAGGTCAAAAGGGTTAGACTATACTCAGGGACAGGTAAAAGCCTTTGAAGTGGTCTTATCATCAAAAGAAATAATTATCGGGGCGCCTGGGTGGCTCAGTGGGTTAAAGCCTCTGCCTTCACCAGGGTCCTGGGATCGAGCCCCGCATCAGGCTCTCTGCTCAGTGGGGAGCCTGCTTCCTCCTCTCCCTCTGCCTGCCTTTCTTCCAACTGTCTGTCAAATAAATAAATAAAATCTTTAAAAAAAAAAAAAAGTCATCTTTAAAAAAAAAAAAGAAATAATTATCATAAGAGCTTGTGTATTTTCATGTGTGAAAGTGTAGTTTTGCTGTGTTTCTATTTCTCTGTTCATGAAAGTATAGATGAAACATAACCTAATTCAAGATGTTAAAATTAATTATGTTAAATAAAATTAAATAAAGCACTGAAGTTGAATCACATGCTGGTGGCTCCTTCTGATCAAAAAGATAGTGACCAGGGCGCCTGGGTGGCTCAGTTGGTTAAGCAACTGCCTTAGGCTCAGGTCACGGTCCCAGAGCCCTGGGATGGAGTCCTACATCGGGCTCCCAGCTCCATGGGGAGTCTGCTTCTCCCTCTGACCTCCCCTCTCATGCTCTCTCTCACTCTGTCTCTCTCTCTCTCAAAATAAACAAATAAAAAATATTTAAAAAAAAAAAAAAAGATAGTGACCAAGTAATGTACTTTTTTTTAAAAAAATATTTATTTATTTATTTGACAGAGAGAGAGAGAGAGAGAGAGAGAGAGAACAAGCAGGCAGAGAGAGGGGAGGAAGCAGGCTCCCCGCTGAGCAGAGAGCCCAATGCGGGGCTCGATCCCAGAACCCTGGGATCATGACCTGAGCCAAAGGCAGAGGCTTTAACCCACTGAGCCACCCAGGTGCCCCCCAAGTAAGGTACTTCTGAAGGACATTAGTTCTGTAATCTAGAATGTATGACCACTTACCGTTTAGGCATAATAAAATGCAGAATATAAATAAGCTGATGACAATTTATTTAATTTAGGATGAACTACATGTAAATTCTTTATAATTCTGGAAACATGTATATCTTTAAAGTATCAGTATCAAGAATATTCACAATATTTGAAATGAAATCCTAGATCATATAGGGATGTTTATTGTAAAATATTGTATATTTATACAATATACAATACAATATATTGTAAAAATAAACAGATTTGATTCTACTACCATTCAGTGTTAGCCCTTTACTTTCCCCACCCCCTGCACTGCCTTCTCTCCCTACCAACCCACCAATCCAGTTTCTATCATCAGAACTTTACAAATGAACTACAACATAACAAGGTTTTCAAAGAATAATCACGATGTGATTCTCCCATCATGTAAACGTAACAGTACTGATTAACTCAACTTCTAGAACAGAAATGGCCACTTTCAATGTAAACAGAAGACGTTACTCTTCTATTACAATCCTTCCCTATTTCCTTAAGTTAAGATTCTGCTAAGATACATATATATAAGGCATTGTTCAGCAGTCTAACCTTCAGATTTCAAGATTAATTTTAGAGTACAAAAAGTCAAACCTCAGGACTTCCTAAAAGACCTAAAAAGCTTTATTACTATACTTCTTTGGTTTCTGTTATAGAAACATTTTTTTTTCTTTTTTAAGATTTTATTTATTTATTTGACAGAGACAAAGACACCGAGAAAGGGAATTCAAGTAGGGGTGAGGGAGAGGGAGAAGCAGGCTTCCTGTGGAGCAGGGAGCCCAATGCGGAGCTTGATCCCAGGACCCTGGGATTATGACCTGAGCCAAAGGCAGATGCTTAACAACTGAGCCACCCCGGCACTGAAAATAGTTCTTAATCATATTCACACCCATGAAATCTTTTCCTGAATGACACAAATCAGAGTTTCTGTGCTAAAATGTTATGATTCAAATTCCCTGCTTTAGAGAAAAAAATCACCATCAACAATACCTGACAATTATAATCTGAGCTATGTAAAGTCTAAAATAACTATGAAGGATATACATTAGTGGCCATTTTTAAGTATGCTTTATGATGGTAAGATTTAGGGAAGGAGGTGGGTTATTTAAGGTATGGACCTGTTCATATTTACAGGATGTGCTAAAGAACACTTAGAGCTCATCTCTTTAAAATGACTGTGATAGGGGAGCCTGGGTAGCTCAGTGGGTTAAAACCTCTGCCTTCGACTGAGGTCATGATCCTGGGGTCCTGGGATTGAGCCCCACATCAGGCTCTCTGCTCAGCAGGGAGCCTGCTTCCCCCTCTCTCTTTGGCTACTTGTGATCTCTATCAAATAAATAAGTTTTTTAAACATCTTTAAGAAAACGATTGCGATGGGTAGCTCAGTTGGTTAAGCACCTGCCTTAGGCTCAGGTCATGATCCCAGGATCCCGAGATTGAGCCCCCATGTGGCTCTGCTCAGCAGGGAGCCAGCTTCTCCCTCTCCCCCTGCCGGTCACTCCCCCTGATTGTGCTTGCCCATGGGTGCACGCAAGCACGCTCTTTGTCAAATAAATAAAATCTTTAAAAAAAAAAAAAAAGTTTGTGATAAAAATCACAGATTGAAACCTGCCTAAAAATTTCATTCCTAGATCTTAACTTAATTTTGCTTACTTATATTTTCTATTGACAACCTGTATTCTATTTGCAACCAACAGTCCAGTAATAAAGCCCTCTGAAACCTGTATCTAGCAGAGAGGGATTAGACCAATCTCAGAAGTAAATAGAATGGTATATGGGTTAGGTTGTTTATAATACAGCTTCATTACCTTGAAGTATTATGAATTCTCAAACTATAAAATATCTTCAAATTACCATATACACAGTTTTAACATTTGGAAATTGTTAAAATTTCTAAAAACTGTAAAAAGGCAAAAAAAAATGTAATGTTTCCCTTATATCAGTTCCCATTACATTACAAATGCACTTTTTCCAGATAATCTGCCTTTATGAATTAAATCAAAGAGCTTGGATGATTACATTTGAAGTTCATAAAGGACCAAAAAAGTAATATATCTAACCCATTTGAAAGTGATATGGTTTGGTCTTTATAATTTTTATTTTAAAGGTTGTACAAGGCTAGATTATGAGGCTGCTGCAAATCCGGGAAATCTATCAGAGGCATAAGATGGAAAAGAAAAGAGAAAATGAAAAGACAAAAGTAAATACATTTTCCATTTTGTACAACCATTCAGTAGTAATGTAACTAAATTTAGTTAACCACTAGTTAACTACTTAATCATGCAAAAGTAACCATTCAGGTTTATCTCTCTACATGAATCACATTATTAATGTGATTTCTAGACCTTTCCGTAAAATTACTTGTTTGTTAAAAAGTAAAAGTACTTTTAATTAAAAATTACATTAATTATGATTTTAGAATCTTAGGCACTTAACTGAAATTAAGGCAAGGATCACTACAGAAGTATTAAAAATGGTATAGAAAAGCAGCTATATCAAAGTTACCAAAGACTAAGACATTGTGCCTGGACATGCCTCCTCCATAGTTGTGATTAGTGTGTCTGCTTCTTTTCACCTCAATCTATCTGGATGGTGTGGGGATGAGAAGATAACAGGAAGCTTTTTACACAAACACAAACCTCTCTCCTGAGACATCTTCTGAGTGATGTATCAACACGTTAAAATCATGAGAAACCTTTCCAAAATTACAATGATATATACATACCCTTTCAATACAAAGCATTTCTCATTATCATTGATGGCATATAGCTTTCTTCACATTCTTTTCCCTTTCACAGAAGAACCCAATTACAAACACTACACAACTACTGACGCAATATAAAGTAATTTCTCCCAAATTCTCCTAATGTGATCAATCTTCTATGTATAGAAAATGTATACCATCAACTTGCATGACAAGAGTCCCAGTGTCTAATGGGCTTAACACTCATATCTCAGTCATGGCTGCATGGCCAGGAAAATGAACATCATGATGGACTCCTGCATTCTTCACATTGTGCTCATGGACAAAGTCAGTGTAGTTTCTATGTGCAGGCTGGGGTGGGGACAAGGCCCTTATGTTCCACTGGTTTCCACCATGTTGACAGCAGTCACTGGCAGCAGAGAGCCTGGATGGTTGGGAGTGGGAGGGGAGCACAGTTAGTCAACAGGAATAGGAGAAAATGGATGTGTAAGAGGTAATAAAGGAGAAGGGCAGTGTGACCTGCATGCAACACTGCTGTAAGTAGTTACTGACATTTACTCCATGCAATGACATTCAAAAATAAAGGAGGGGGGTAGAATCCAGAAGATTATATGTAGTGGAAAAACTCAATATGCAAATATGACTAAGTAACCAGAGTCAGTTTAGTGAATTAAATAAAGAGGAAATTTCACAGAGAACAAAACACTCTATCTGTCCCTGATGCTGGTATCAAATTCAAAGTTAAAAATGAAAAAAAATAGTTAAAAATGTTGTCTGAAGTTCTAATGAAAAGGAAAATATATTTATAATCTACTTAACTCAAATATTTAAAAGGACACTTCTCTATTATGGACAAAAGCATATACAGAAAAGAGTAATTGTGAAAATTATTCTCCAAATTAAGTGATTTCACAAAACTGAAATCCAGGAAACAAAATTCAGAAAGAACATTAAAAAAAAAAAAAAAAAAGAAACAGGTAATTTTACGTCAATGTTTCCAATTAACAATGAAGAATCATTGTTACTTCTATAATCAAAGTTCACAGGACCTCAAAATGAAATTTAACAGGAACAGATAATGTGATAAGATTGTAAGCCCCTCCAAGAAACAGTTTAGTTAAGTATATTAAGATACTCTTTAATCACACAGTGCTACAGAATAGGCCTACAAAACTATGAGAGGGAAGCATGCATACAAGCAGTTCCTGGTTAGAAACAGTCCTCCAGTAGAAAGACACATTTGTCACAGAACACCAAGGTTTTGTAACACAGCAAAAAGGGCAGCACATATTTAAGATAATTATAAACAACAACAAAAAAATCACCCCAATTATGTCTAAAGATAAATTTTTAAATACAGTATTTTTCTAACTCAACTAAAACATGAATCCTCACCTTTTTTTCCTTCAGGAAGCTGAAATTAGGCAATAAAGGCTAAAAGGATTTTTCAGAACAAGCCTGAACGCTTTTTTACAATAAAATTGTATTTTCTTCAACAGATATAGAACTTAATCACCAAATCTACCCCATAATATTCATGACCCTCAATATACAGTCTATGAAAATTTAGGAAATTAAGTTAGGTTTACGTTCTCCCTGATATATGCAAGATTTCCCAAATATTCACTTTTGTTGTTGTTGTTGTTTATAAATGGTTAAATGGATTTAATATGTAAATTGTTTCTCAAAAGGTGATACTCTAAATGTCAGATAATTCTACATTACTGATATACCAAATCATTCACTGAAATAATGGTGTCACTTAGAAGATAATGGTGTCACTTAGAAGATATCAATGAGAGAATAAAGAACTGAACATGAAGTACGTTTAGATTAAAATGGTTAGAAATTATCTACCTGGTAATAGTCTGTTATTCTGCCCAATTGTTCAAACCTTGGGAGCATTTCCATATTTTAACATCACTTTCTAAAGGAGGACTGTTTTATATTCATTTAAGAGCATTAATAACAATAAAAGCATGCAGAAACAAAAAGTGAAATACAGAATGCACTTTAAATTCAGACTGGGGAATCCATCAGCTCCAAGACAGATCAGTTCTATATTCAGTTCCATGCCACTGCTGCTGACGTACACTGAGGCTCATTAAGTTTTCAGATCGCCATTTTACTCCATTTCAGTAAAGGAGGTCTCAGAACAGACACATAACAGAAGGACACATAGCTCCAAATTTTTCATTTTCCTTAAAATTCAATACTCTCAGATTCAGTATTGTCTCTTTTAAAGGCTGTGTCAAAGGAACTACATAGTGCCTAATAAATTAAATAGATTTAAATATGTGCCCATTAAAATTAGAAAACTCAATAAAGATTTAGTATCATAATATAGTATGCAAAACCCACCCCCCAGATTCTCATTCTGTATTAATATAAAAGGGGTAAGCATGTATTAAGGGAGTTTTTTTATAGTTGAAATCTGGTTTCCTTGCCAATAGGACTTGGTGGTAACATCAAGGCCATAAAACATAGCTGCTTACTGGAGCTGTGTTTTCAGTAAGAATTGAAGAAACTCTTTTTAATGGCTTATAAAAATAAAGACTAAAATTTGATATTTAGAAGCCTCACTGTTCATACTTTAGGTGTGTGCCCACATGCACACACACACACAAAGTACTCCTCTATCATAATCCCAGGTGAAAGGAAAAGAAAAAATAGATAAAGAAAAAAAATTCCTTCAATCTTAGAAACTAATCAAGTTATTTGGAACTGAAGTAAAAGTATGCCCAACAATGAAGAGCAAAGCACCTTGCAAGTTAGTTAAGCCAAAATAACAGTGAAAAACAGTTACATAGCAAAGACTGAAAATAATCACCAACCACTGTTGACCCACCACCATGAAGGAAGAACTGGTTGCACAGAAAGCTGACCAAAACCTTGAGATCACCACAGAAACTCATTAGATTTCAGGTACTTAACAAACTAAGAGCAAGAGAAAAAGAGAAAATTCCTATGAATTACCAAAGTTCATTTCATAGACACACAACTTGAACAGATGCAACCAAATGACCACTCAACCAAATAATTGCCTAGGAGCCTTCCAAGCCAAATACATTTATTTGGGAAATGATGAATCCTACTGATTACACTCCAATAAGTCACAAAGTATTCACATTTGTGTACTAACTATGAATGTAAAAAAAATAAAAAAGACCCTGGAAATCTAAACAATTAAAGTATCTTCTCTGTGATCAGATTATCTCTCCATCCCCCAAAATGGAGTATTTTAAAACTTTGGTTTATTTTAGGTTATAATCATGTTTCCCTTTGGCTTATCTTCAGTCTTTAATGAAAAAACACATCCAAAAGCACTAGCATTATGTTGTGTGAAACAGATGAACATATTTTCCTTATTAATCCGAGAAAAGGTTCTACTGACGAGCATTTAAAGTCCTTTTCAACAGAGAGCAACCCACCACTTCCAATCATGTTAACCAAAATAAGGAGAGATGTCTGATGTTCTCCAACTAAATAACTGCATTCTCTTCTTCATACATATCCCTTATTTTCCCAATCCCAATATGACTGCTCAGTAGTATGTTTCTGTTCAGCTTACAAATATGAATAATTTGTTTTCAATCATATTTAAAATATTCTAAGATTATGGCTGGGAATTTAGAATACCATTAAGCAAGCAACATTTTATTCCGGTTTAAAGAGTTAACAAACCATTTCCTGTCATGCTGGTCTGTTCCAGGATTCCTTGGAAGATTCTCTATCTCTGCCAGCACAGGACCAGAGGGAACAGAAGGAATCACAGGCAGAGTAGATTTCACATCCCAAGCCTGTAGGTTATAAAATTATAAAAATCATCTATTTTGCCTGACAAAAGATTTCATCACCAATAAACAGAACATTGAAATGGAATACTACCTACGAACATAGTGCAAACAAATGCTTGAATGTTATGTACTACCTCATAGATAAATAATAATCCAACTAAATATTAGTTATCTTATTCATTATATAGGATTTACAAGAATGGAAAATGTTCTATAGAGCACCTGTTCTATTTACAACATCTCATAATAGCAGAAGGTTTCATTATCCACTTTACAGATTTAAAAAATAGAAAAGGCACAAAACTTTCCCAAAGTTATACCACTTAAAAACTCCATTAATAGTACCACTATCTGTCATAACTGACTAGTGTTCCAGTATTTAGAAGCTTAAGATGATCTCACCTGTTGGGAGCCATTACTTTGGGTCGAAACATTATTGTGAACACTGTAATGGATAAAAATATATATTAAAAAACTATATATAAAATTCAAGGGCTTCACACTGTAAAATTGAAATTAAAACTATACATACAGTAATGAAGGCAGCTTTATTTTTAAAGTAATTGTTTTGCTGCAAATAAAGAAAATTACTGTTGGGGGTGCCTGGGTGGCTCAGTGGGTTAAAGCCTCTGCCTTCAGCTCAGGTCATGATCTCAGGGTCCTGGGATCGAGCCCCACATAGAGCTCCCGGCTCAGTGGGGAGCCTGCTTCCTCCTCTCTCTCTGCCTGCCTCTCTGCCTACTTGTGATCTCTGTCAAATAAATAAATAAAATCTTTAAAAAAAAAAAAAGAAAATTACTGTTGGAACCTAAAACTAAGAATGTAAGATGCCAGAAAACATTTGCTTTTATAGACAAATACTTGTTTTTCTATAATCTGCTCATTTGAGATTTCCATATACCTATATTTTAATTGTGCTTAAAATATGTAGTTCACTACTAATCTTGTTTATTCATTGGACAGTATCTGTTAAGGATGGCAAAATGCAGAAAAGCACAAATGATACCTTAAATTCAAGGCATTAAGCACAAATATCCAAAAAATCACCCCAATTATGTCTAAAGATAAATTTTTAAATTTATCTGTGTCACTTCTTTTGTATATTACTACCCTCTCAAGATATTCTAATGTCAGCAATAGCTCAACATTTTAAAACTCAAAAGGCCTTAGTATAAACTTGCTTTCTAACTTTAATTGTATACTTTCCACTCAAAGTGATTTATAAATATGTGTTTACATTTTTAGTTTAGGCTGTATTCATTTCCCTCCTCCATCATCTTCCCACAAAAAAAGCACTTAAACTCAGTCAAAAACAAAATAAATTAAAAAAAAAACTCATAACAGCTAAAAAAGAGAACAAATATTCAATGAAGTAACTCAAAGATGACATATGATCACAACAAAATGATGGGAATAAAGAGTTAATGGGCTTCAGACCTTCTAACATAAGCATACATGCATCCTGAGGTATAAACTTCAACTAAGATAACTGAAAATATGTTCAAAGTTTTACACACACACACACACACACACATACTCCTGAAAAGTGAGAAAACAATTTACTAATTTAATGTGAGCACTAATGTTCCAGGAAAAAGAGATAGGAAATTAAATGTATTCAATCCTTTATTTTTAAATTATTGTCTTTCAGGGATAAGGAAAGAACACTTAAGGCACCCCAAGGAGATTAAAAGGAAACCACTGCCAGTACCTAGCTGCCACAGATCTCTTCATATTAGTATTAAAGAAAATCATACCCAGGGACGCCTGAGTGGCTCAGTCAGTTAAGCACCTGTCTTCGGCTCAGGTCATGATCCCAGGGTCCTGGGATGGAGTCCTAACATCTGGCTCCTTACTCAGCAGGGAGCCTGCTTCTTCCTCTGCCTACCGCTTCCCCTGCCTGTGCTCTCTCTCTGACAAATAATAAATACCTCTTTAAAACAAATAAGCAAAAAATACTATACACAGCCAAGATGTCATTCGAGTAAAAGGAAATGGGCAGGGGTGCCTGGGTGGCTCAGCTGGTTAAGTATCTGCCTTTAGCTCACATCATGATCTCAGGGTCCTGGGATCAAACCCCAGGGAGCCTGCTTCTCCCTCTCCCTTTGTCTCCCCCTGCTTGTGCCTGCTCTCTCTCTCATGCACATAAATAAAATCTTAAGAAAAAATAAAAAGAAAAAGGAAATGGGCAAAACTTCTCAAACAAAACTCTGAATACAGCATCTAGGAGCCTTTCTTAGAGGGGTGGAAACAAAATAAAAACAATCTGATGAAAGACAATCAATTAAGAAAGAACTCAAGAATGAAGAGGCTGGGGTGCCTGGGTGCTTCAGTTGGTTAAGTGTCTGCCTTCAACTCAGGTCATGATCCCAGGGTCCTGGGATCAAGCCCCACCATCAGGCTCCTTGCTCAGTGGGAGTCTGTTTCCCTCTGATGCTCCCCTCTGAATTTTTCAACTACCCAACTCTGCGCTCATGCTCTTTTTCTCAAATGAATAAAATCTTAAAAAAAAAAAAAAAAGAGAATGAAGAGGGCTTGCTAAAGGCTAGGTGATGAGACATGAACCCATTTTGTATCTTATTTTTTATTACCTATATCTCTATTACAAATTGAGTCATCAGAACTTGAAGTAGCATGGGTTCAAATCCAAGCAGTGCCACTACCACTAGTTCTACTCTCTAAACCTCAGGTTCTTCATTTGCATGAAACTGTTAGGAGAATTAAATGCGTTAACATTAGCAGAACACAAGAACAGTGATAAGAAAACTGACCAAAAAAACCAAACGTAAAAAAAATACTGGTTAGTGTATAACTTGTTGTCAACACAACTGCAAAGAATATACCTGTCAGGCACAATTTCTTTGGGCTAATGTTGCTGTTCCCAGAAAACATTATGCTGGTTTAAGTAACCCATGATCCCAGATATTATGAAATCTCATCCAAGCTACTGGATGAGGCCCTCGGTTACCTTTTGAAGCTATTCCTTTAACTGAGAATAACTCTGGCAAGCGATAAATAAAATAATGAATAATGAATAATTCTATGAATAATTAGTAATGATTATTCATTAATAATAATTAATGCATAATAACATGAAAAAACTGCTTATAATATATGATCTTAATGAGATCACAGCCCCGTTTCCAAATAATTTGAAATTAGGAAGCATTATTTTCTCATAATTACACACATCCTTCACTTCTGCTAACACGTAAGTAGGAATACTTCTCATTCCTGATCTAATTCAAGCTTCCCCTTTCAAAGGACTGTCTGTAATAACTGACCCCCTTTGCTCTTATACTCTCTGTATTCATCACTTCCTCCTTCATTCCTTTTTCTCCTCTCTTTTCTATCTTCAAGATTCCATCAGCTAAGCCTGTAAAAAAAAGTACTAATCACTGAAATGTGATCTATTCTTTATAATGTCACCTGTTCTTAGGATATTTTTTATTAGTAAAGACCCACTGGGAATAGTTAGGAAATAAAATAATATAAGGAAAACCACTGACATCAGCCAATTTCAAAACCTGTTACTCAATAGGCATAGTACAAGGTCAAGAAGCTTTTTAGGTCAAATAGCTGTGCTTTTTCAAACAGTACTGTTTTTCATGGTTCATTGGAGCAAAACTGTTCATGCAAACAGAACTAAAAGGGCAAGAATGAAAGGGCATTCATGCCAGTCCAAACTCAGGTTCTCTCAAGCAGTGTTATAAAGAGTATTAAATAACCTTCAGGAGAGCTGGGTCCCCCTCTACATTTCATATCTAAAAGTTTATTGTAATAAATAATAACTAAGTATCATTGCTTACATATCCCATTTCTGTTGTGTTTTCCAGAGCCAAAGCATTTTTCAAGTGAAGATAATAAAACTTCATTATTAAAATTAAATTAATCTTAATTCTAAGAAAGAGACGATATAGTCATACTTAAGTTTTTGGTCAGAAATGTGTATCTCAAAAAAAAAGTTTTTCAATTTTTTTAAAGATTCTTTTTTAAAGATTTGAGACAGAGAGACACAGAGAGAGAGAGAGGATACATGTGTGCATGAGTGGTGGGGAGGGGTAGAGGGAGAAGCAAACTCCCCACTGAGCAAGGAGCCCCAAACTGGGGGTGAAGACCCGGAGATCATGACCTGAGCCAAAGACAAGACACTTAACTGACTGAGCCACCCAGGCACCCCTCAAAAAATTTTTCAAGGGCGCCTGGGTGGCTCAGTGGGTTAAGCTGCTGCCTTCGGCTCAGGTCATGGTCTCAGGGTCCTGGGATCGAGTCCCGCATCGGGCTCTCTGCTCAGCGGGGAGCCTGCTTCCCTCTGTCTCTCTCTGCCTGCCTCTCCGTCTACTTGTGATTTCTCTCTGTCAAATAAATAAATAAATAAATCTTTAAAAAAAATTTTTTTTCAAGGACAAATCCTTGTAAATAAAAACCTGAATTTTTCTACTACATATTATTGCTTGAATAATATGTTTACATTTCTGGTATAGATATATATATATGCATATATATACGTATAGAAGATAACACCAGGTTATCTTCCTTATTTTAAGCTCTAATATTCTGTCCCAGTCTCCTTTCCAGGTAAGCAAGACTTACTCCATTAAACAAAAAACAAACAAAATAGTTTAAAAAGTACAAAATACCCCTAACATTTTCTCATCATTCTTCTTAAAAGCATAGCCTATAAGTAACTACAATGAAAGTGTACAATTCAGGAAAGACAGAAAACTTTACCTAATTAAAAATTCACAATAGAGAGAATAGCTCACTTCCTCCGTACTCTATTAATTGATTTATTTTTAACAGCCTACTGACAGCTAAAGAAACTTCAGGAGAAGTGCTTTTGTGATGAATCACTAATCACAGCCCAACTTTACTGGTTTTCCAAGTTGGGGGAAAAATGCATCTCAAGGAGACGCTAAGCATACTCAGTACCTCAAATCAAACAATTTCTCTTTTTGAAGAAGCTCTAATTATACATCCACTATATAAGAGTAGACCAATTCAAGAGTTAACTAGATTTGCAAGTATGTCCTGAATCTGATACTTCGATGGACATTCCAGGAAACTGACACATACCAATAGTTAAGCATTATATGAAACTATATATTGTAATATGTACTATTAAAATTAATTGAGTCACCAGAAGTAGAACTTCTGGAATAGTGGTTTGAGGACTCTCTACCCAGTGAAACAAACATTTATCTAGTTGAAAATTATTTTTTTTTTTAAAGATTTTATTTATTTATTTGAGAGAGACAGTGAGAGAGAGCACGAGAGGTAAGAAGGTCAGAGGGAGAATCAGACGTCCCATGGAGAAAGGAGCCCGATGCGGGACTTGATCCCAGGACTCTGGGATCATGACCCAAGCTGAAGGCAGTCGCTTAACCAACTGAGCCACCCAGGCACCCTGAAAATTATTTTTAAAAACAATCACGAAAAAGCACACATTAGTGAATAAACATTTATTCAAAAAATCTACTAAATCTCATAGCTGAGTCTGGCATTTGAGCCACAATTTGCTCTCATTCCCCATTCCCTCAAGTTCAATGTGGTGAGAGCTTTACTCCACATGAGTGTGGCCAAAAAGATGAACTCTCTCTAGGCAATCCACTTAAATCAGCTATTTTAAATACATGCAGGAAATTAAAAAAAAAAATCTAAAGAATAAGTATAAGAACACAGTCTCCACTAAAGGAAAATATCATTAAACAGAAAATTTATAAATAAGGGACGCCTCGGTGGCTCAGTTGGTTGGACGACTGCCTTTGGCTCGGGTCATGATCCCGGAGTCCCGGGATCGAGTCCCGTATCAGGCTCCCAGCTCCATGGGGAGTCTGCTTTGCTCTCTGACCTTCTCCTCGCTCACGCGCTCTCTCACTGTCTCTCTCAAATAAATAAAATTTAAAAAAAAAAATGTATAAATAAGATTCAAACAGAAATTCTGAACTTGAAATGTACAATAACGGAAATATAAAATTCACTGAAAGGACACAACAGGAGATTTGAGCAGGTGGTAGAATCAATGACTTGAAGATAGGTCACCTGAGATTATCTAGTCTTAAGTAACAGAAAGAAAAAGAGTGAAGAAAAATGAACAGAGACTCAGATACCTGTGAGACACCATCACATGTAACAACAGACATGTTAATGGGAGTCCAAGAAGGAGGGATAAGAAAGGAAAAGAAAAATCATTTCAAGAAATAATGGCTAAGAACTTCCCAAATTTGGTAAAAGTAATAAACCATGGAGAAGCAACCAGAATAAAAATGGACTGCCAATCAAACAAAATAGACTTCAAAACAAAAAAAAATTACTAAAGAAAAAGAGTGACATTTCATCATGATAAAAGAATCAATTATAAATATATTTGCACTTAACAAAAAGCCCCAAAATACATGAAACAAAAACTGAAAGAATAAAGAAAGAAACAGACAACTAAATGACAATAATTGGAGACTTTAAAACCTTGCTCTTAATAATGGATTACTCAGCAAAATAAAAGTCCTGAGCAGTAGAAAACCAACCATATCTAACAGACATTTATAGAACATACACTCAACAGAATATGCATTCTTCTCAAGTGCATACAATTTTCTGAGATACATACTTATGTTAAGCCATAAAAAAAAGTTTCAATTAAAATGTATAAGGATCAACATCATACAAAGTATGTTTTCTAACCATGTGGAATAAAAGTACGAAAAATAAGAAGAAAATTTAAGATAGTCACAAGTATGTGGAAATCAAGGAACACATTCCCAAGTAACCCAAGAGTGAAGGAAGAAATCAAAAGAGAAACTGGAAAATAATCTGGGATAAATAAAAATAAAAATACTACATACCAAATTTATGGAATATTATTAAAGCAGTCCGTGGAGGAAAATCTATAGCAACAAATGTTTTGTATGAAAAAAGAATCAGGGGCATCTGGGTGGCTCAGAGGGTTAAGCATCTGCCTTTGGCTCAGATCATGATCTCAGGATCCTGAGATGGAACCCCAGCCACATCAGGCTCCCTGCTCAGTAGTGGAGTCTGCTTCTTCCTCTCCCTCTGCCTCCTCCCCACTGCTCAGGCTCTGTCTGTCTGTCTCTAATAAATAAATAAATAAATAAAATTTTTAAAAGGAAAAAAAAAAGGAATAAGGGCACCTAGATGATCAGTCAGGTATATGTCCAACTCTTGATTTCGGCTTAAGTCATGCAGTCAGTGTCGTGAGAGCAGGCTCTGCATCAGGCTGCACGCTCAGTGCAGAATCTGCTTGTCCCTGACCCTGCCGGCCCCCCAACAACAACATGCTCTCTCTCTCTCAAATAAATAATTTAGAAAAAAATAAAAATAAAAATCTCAAGTAAATAACCTACTTTTCCATGTTAAGACACCAGAAAAAGAAAAGCAAACTAAACCTAAAGTAAGTGTAAGAAATGAAATAATGAGGCTGGCTCAGTGGATATAGCATACAACTCTTGATCTTGGGGTCATGGGTTCAAGCCCCACACTGGGCAGGGACCCTACTTAAAATATTAAAATTCTTTAAAATTTTGAAAAAAAGAAATAATATATCAGAGTGGAAATTAATAAACTTGAAAAATAGATAAGAATCAAAAGCTGGTTCTTTGAAAAGGCCCAGAAATTGGGCAAACCTTTACCTCAACTGACCAAGGTGGGGAAACCCCTCAAATCACTAAAATTAGAAATGAACGAGGGGACATCACTACCTACCTTACAGAGATAAAAAGGAAAAGGAAATAAACATAAACAATTACATGCCACCAATCAGATAACTTACATGAAATGGACAAATTCCAGAAAGACAGAAATTCCCAAACTGAGTCAAAATGAAAAATAAATCTGAATGGATCTCTAACAAGAGACTGAAGTAGGAATTTTCAAAACTTCATACAAAGAGAAAGTCCAGGCAAGATGGCCTTTATAATAGTGAATTCTATCATGTATTTTAAGAAGAATGCCAATTCTTTTATAAATTCTTTCCCCCCAAACAAAAAGGAAACACTTTCAACTCACTCTGTGAAGCCAGAATTATCCTGATACCAAATCAGGTGAAGAATTACAGGAAAACTACAGACCAGTATCTTTTATAAATATACACTATACAGGGGCGCCTGGGTGGCTCAGTGGGTTAAAGCCTCTGCCTTCAGTTCAGGTCATGATCCCGGGGTCCTGGGATCAAGCCCCACATCGTGCTCTCTGCTTAGCGGGGGCCTGCTTCCTCCTCTCTCTCTCTCTCTCTCTCTCTCTGCCTGCCTCTCTGCCTATGTGTGATCTCTGTCTGTCAGATAAATAAATAAAATCTTAAAATAAATAAATAAATAAGAAATATATACACTACACAAATCCACAACAAAAAGGTAGTGAACCAAATCCGGCAACATATGATATAAAGAATTATAGACCATGAGCAAGTGGGGATTATCCCAGGAATAAAATTGATTGCTTATCTGCAAATAAACCTTTGTTCTTTGAGCTTCTGTGTACAAAAACCCTAATTAATCTTCAGTGACAGGCCAGTAACAAAAGTATGTCATTCTCATTATAAATAGCACCCCCACCCCTGCCTTTATTTCTTTAAACTGCTTTATTTTTCTTAGTGTCAATTTTATCTGGAATTATGTTTATTTTTTTTCCCTGCTATATTCCCAATGCTCAGGGAAACTTAACACGTTGACAAGTCTTCAAGAAATATTTGTTTAATTAATGACAGCAACTACATAAATCCTAAATTCTAAATTCTGTTCCTAAATTGAACTCACCTGAGTTCTTCAGGTTTCGCAGTACTTCCTGACAGAGGGAAAAAAAAAAAAGAAAGTGTCCCATTAGTTTCCGCTTACATGACAAACTGCTTCACTCTTCATAAAAGTGTATCTAAGCAGTTTTTAAGCCATATTTCCCACTTACAGATT
Source organism: Neogale vison (assembly GCF_020171115.1). Taxonomy (NCBI): domain Eukaryota; kingdom Metazoa; phylum Chordata; class Mammalia; order Carnivora; family Mustelidae; genus Neogale; species Neogale vison. Next base: position 104,468,605 of record NC_058093.1, on the reverse strand, counting down.
TAAGAATCATCACTTCACAAAATGTTCTAGGATTCACATCATTAAAGTCAATAATGACAATTACTTCCATTTTAAAAATAAGGCAATAAAATACCATTTTAAAACAGAACCACCTGCAAGCCTCCTAGAGTGAGATAAGTGAAAATAAAACACCGTCAATGGTGGGACACCTGGGTGGCTCAGTGGGTTAAGCCTCTGCCTTCCGCTCAGGTGTGCTGGGATGGAGCCCTGCATGGGGCTCTCTGCTCAGCAGGGAGCCTGCCTCCCCCTCTCTCTCTGCCTGCCTCTCTGCCTACTTGTGATCTCTGTCAAATAAATAAACAAAATCTTTTTTAAAAAAAAAAACCACTGTCAGTGGAAAATAAGGGTTAACTTACAGTTTCAAATCATCAAGAACTAAAATGGTTTCATTAAAAGATATGTATTATTTAATTTGTACGCCAAACAAAAATTATGAATATAAATGAGTTTTATTATGCCAAACATCAGGTTATGGCAGATGTTTCTGGATAACTGGAATGACCCTAATCAGACATACTTAAAATTCCATCTGTAGTTTAATACAAACTCAGACAAAACCGAACACAAGTTTTAGTTTCTCAAGTAAATCATGTTTTTTATTACATAATTAAAGCAACTTAAACTGATGTTTAAATTTAAACTCTATTTTTAAAGAATCCTAATATTATGATGCTATATTAAGTAATTTTTACTTAATATTTATTCAACATATATAAGTGGGTTTTTTTTTTTAAGTTCCTAAGGGTATTTGAGAGACTACTATTAATAAAATCTGGAAGTCAAAAAGAGAATGGAAAGTGTTACTCCATAGAACCAATGTTAATATGAACAAAACTGAATGAAAACTCAAAATAGTATCTGAACTGGGATTCACATGAAGTTTAATCTCAGCAACAATACAGGCAATTTTTTCTTCCATTTTCTTTTGTTCTTCATTAAAAAAATATATTTTATTTATTTATTTACTTGAGAGAGAGAGAGTGAGTGTGGTGGGATCATGAGCAGGGGATAGGGGTTGATGGAGAAGCAGGGAGCCTGATGTAGGACTCAATCCCAGGACCCTGAGATCATAACCCGAGCCAAAGGCAAATACTTAAATGACTGAGCCACCCTGGTGCCCCCGTTCTATTTTCTTACACTGATTCTGTCATAACCAAAGTTAATAAATAAGAGTACTTCAGTTGACTGGAATTAACAAAATTCAGATAACTTCCTTTCAAGTAAACATTACCAGCACATGATGGACTGTTAAGGAAGAACAGTCTTTTGAAACAAGATTGCATCTCACCCTTCATTTGTAGAGTTCTTCTAGAGTATCGTTTGCTGGGTCTTCTTTCAAAGGATGCTGATCTTCTTGGTTTATTGGTTTTTGTGGTCTGATACTCAGTTTTCCCACTAAAATAAATGAGGCATATTAAGAGGAATAAGACAATGTAAGGCCTACAGTAATCAGATACCCATGAGAGAAAGTCTACATTAAGTTTTCCTTAAAAGAACCATCCTGAGCTTTATCCTGAAGGAACTACTAATAATAGCCTTGATGTCTCTCTTTACCACATCATTTTTCTACCTTTAGGCTTGTGTGAAATACGCAACATGCAAATTATACTGTTTTTCCATAAGCATGCATGTACCTAGGAATGTACTGAGTAACTCTGGAATATCTGTGTTTTTATGCAACTCCTTTCCTCTCCCCATTCACTCACCTCATGCACAGTTTGCAATTAACTCAAGATTTTGTTATTTTTTTCTAATTGTGATACACTTTTCAGAGTAATTTTCCAGAAATATTTAAAACTATTTTCTCACTCTCTTTGATTTTCACTTAAATTCTGTTAAGAAAATGCCTCCTCACTTGTAATATAGGTAGAACAGAAACTCTTACTTCATGAACCTCACACAATCAACTTGCCACAATATTGATTATTATCCATTTGTTTTTTAAATCACAGTGACTCTCAGAGCATGCTTAAAACTCAATCAGTAATCTACTTTCAGGTAAACCAAAACATTTTTTATCTTATGGCCCACACATAAGGAATCTTTAAAAATAACACAACTTCAGGTTTATAAAAAAACAGAAATGTTACCCAGATTAACTTTCCTCTCAGTGCAAATTAAATACCTTTTTCGATATGGTATTCAGCTATTGTATGGAGACTCCTTAAAACTCTTATTATATGAATTGAAATTGGGGGTTAATTAATATATAAAGTACATGTCAAGACAGATATAAAATCCATGATACCAATACAATGCTTTCCTGTCTATTTCAGAAATGGCAACCAATAACAATACCATTTTGTCTTTCATTTTGGCCTGTAGAAAACATGGCGAACCACTTTATTACTCTATACCTTGGTTTCTACATCTGTAAAATGAGAGGTTAGCCTACACTTTTTGGCTTTATGAAAGAACGCAAGATATAGCAAGCAGCTACTGACATTCACCTATATCTAAATCGTGATCCTAGCCGAATAAATCCTGATCGATGAGAACTCTTTTGGACCGGGCCTCGGAGACGAAAGAACGCATGATGTTCCACAGCACATTTCCATAAATGCTTGCATGCTTTTGGATGATCCAATCTAAAGACAAACGTATGCTCCTGCTCTTTGCCCTGAAAAAGAAAAGGATTTAAAGAGAGGTAATTACTAGCTCCAACAGCTCTGCCCCTTGTTACTCAGCTACAAATACAGAGAGCAATACCAAGAATCAAATAATAAAGCATCTAGTTTCCTCCCTGAAACTCACTCTATAGCTACCTACATTAAAAGGCAGAGTTGAAATCAAGCAGTCCATTTTCACAGCCAATATAAAATTATTCTTAAAAAAGAGTCCTTTCTACTTATGTGATCTCATTTCTCAGAGAAACAAAAACTGAGGCTTTATTTGCCACACTTTGGGATAATATATAACTATAATACAAAGGATCATACAAGATCTGGCAATATGTATCAATAAACTTAAAAATGTGCATGTTACTCATTACAGTAACCATACTCGCAGGAATCTAATAATAATTAACATTCACAGGTACTTTTCTAAGGCTTTCATATGGGTTAATTCAATGAGCAGATACTATAAATAGCACTGTTTTATAGATTAGGAAACTGAAGTTCAAGAAATAAAGCCCAAGGTCAAAAAGAAGAAACCAGAATTTGAACCTATTTGTGCTCCAGAGCCTGTCTGTAACAACTAAGCTTTATCACCTCTCTAAGGATAAAGATTTTAACACTAAAATTTATATTCAAAAGATTTTCTTCACAATCTCATTTATAATAGTAAAAATTGGCATAAAACCTGAAATGTCCAAAATGAGAGAAATTATCAAGTAAATAATAACATCTTTTAAAACTATACAAAAAGATAAATGAATAAATGATGACTGTAGTACTATTTATTCATACTACAGAATACTATATATAGGTTAAAAGAAATGGACTGATCTACATGGCTAATCCTGTTTAGGTAAAATAAGGAAACTGCAAAAAAGAAAAAAATATATATATACAATTTATGCAAATTTTAAAACAATTCCACCACGTGTTATGATGTCTTTATATTTGGAAAAAGAAAGTATGAGAATGATACCCTCCAAGAATGATGGCCAGCTACAGAGAAGAAAGGGGACAAACCAGAGGGTTAGACCTCAGCTATATTGAATACACTATTACTAATTTACCTTTCTAAGAGAGAATTCTAAAGCAGCAATGACAAAAATGTTAATCTAGATGAGTGACATGGATATTACATTTAAGATTTTTTGCACTTTCCAGTATACTTTCAGTTATTTTATAAATTAAACTATTTTGTTACTTTAAAACATTACATAAACTCTGTAGTTTTTTCATGACTCCAATATTGGCAAAGATTCTTAATTTTTAACACTCAGAAAGTACTGACCAGAAAGGAAGAAAATTTATGAATTCTATTACTTTAAAATTAAAAATGCTCTATCCAAAACACACTATTTTTTTTTAAAGATTTTATTTATTTATTTGACAGAGAGAGAAAGAGATCACAAGTAGACAGAGAGGCAGGTGGGGGCGGGAGGGGAGGGAAGCAGGGTCCCGGCTGAGCATAGAGCCCAATGTGGGGCTCGATCTGAGGACTCTGAGCCAAAGGCAGAGGCTTAACCCACTGAGCCACCCAGGTGCCCCCAAAACATACTATTAAGGGAGTCAAAGGAAGCCAAGGAGAAGATACTTACAACATATATTATCTGCAAAGAACTAATGTTCAGAATACATAAAGAACTTCAATGAGGAAAAAAGCATATGACCCAACAAAAAAATGAGCAAAAGGTTTGAACAGGCACTTCATAAAAGAGAATACCCAAATTTTCAATAAATATATAAATAAGTGCTAACCAGTCATCAGGGGAATGCACATGAAAACCACCCACATGAATTGCTAAAATGAAAAAATACCAAATATTACCCTCCAAAAAAGAACAAAGGGAACTCTCTCATACTGCAGGTGAAAATGTGTATGTAGAATATGAATATGTATAATAATAATAAGTATATGTATAAACACTTTTGAAAACAGTTTGATAGTATCCACAAAAGCCAAACACGTGCTTATCCTAGCCTTCAGAGCAATACTCCTAAGGGCCGTAAACTAACAACTCAAATGTCCATCAACATCAGGATGGATAAAAAAGCGTGGTCTATAAGTAAAATGGAATACTATATAACAGTAAAAGAATGAGCCAATTACAGCAACCTTGCCACAAGAGGAGTGCGGCTCACAAATGCAATGTTTAAATACAGAAGTCAGACAAAAAGTAACAGTCAGTCCAGTTTCACTTAGATAAAGTTCAAAACATAAACAAAAACCAATGTATGGTGTTAAAGTCAGGAGAATGGTTGTTACCATTGGAGGCCAGTACCTGGTGGGAGACAAAAAGAAAGCATATCCCTACAGCAGTGTTCTATTTATTTCTCCATCCGGGTGCTGGTCAACACAACAGGTTGTCTGTGAAAATCAAACAAGCTGCACACTTCTTTTTGCACTTATCTGAATATATGTTACACTTCAATAAAACTTACAAACAGAAAATACACACAGAAAAAAAAATAGGAAAGCATGTAACCTCAAAGTAGGAAAAATCCTTGAAAGATTTCCATGAAAGATTAGTAAATTTGCCTACTTAAAATTTTTTTATGTGGCAAAAATCGTAAGTAATTTTAAAAGACAACCATTATATAAAATATTTACAGTTTCTATGACAAAGGGCAAAACCACTAAGAAAAAGGCCAAATGATAAAATGGGCAAGGATATGTATGAATAGAGTTTGGAGAAAAGGAAATACAAAGAACTCAAATATATGAAAAGATGTTCAACATCAATCATAATAACAGAAATAAAAATCAAACCTATAATGAAATCCCATTTTCCACCTTTCAGATAAAACTGTGACAACTCCCCCTGAGGAAAGAGTTTGATCCTTGATAGGCTCTCTGTATCCAGAACAAATGCACATTTGAACCAGCAAATTCACCTCCAGGAAATTATCCTTACAGATACATGCCAATGTATAAATTCTTGCATATATAGTGAATGTTAATGAGAATTTATTAAACAAATTAGGGTACATCTATATAGAATATCGTGCAGTTTAGTTTGTTTTTTTAAACAAGAACAAAGAAGCATTCTATATAGTCATATGGAAAAGATTCCAAAAACTATAATGTACAGTTTAAAAAGGATTAGTACAGAACAGTCTAAAAGCATGGTAACTTTGTGTAAAAAAGAATTGATAGACACATTTGTGTGTGCATGCGCATGTGTATAAAATACCTTCAAGAAGATATCCAAGAAGCTAATACTATTTAAGATCAAATCTAAAATGACACTGATGGGGCGCCTGGGTGGCTCAGTGGGTTAAGGCTTCTGCCTTCGGCTTGGGTCGTGATCCCAGGGTCCTGGGATCGAGCCCCACGTCGGGCTCTCTGCTCAGCAGAGAGCCTGCTTCCCTTCCTCTCTCACTGCCTGCCTCTCTGTCTACTTGTGATCTCTGTCAAATAAATAAATAAAATCTTTAAAAAAAATAAAAATTAAAAATTAAAAAAATATATATATAAAAAATAAAATGACATTGATTGTAAGATGCACAATTATCTTATGGCCCAATAAGAATGAGTGTCACCAATTAAATTATCACCATATTTCTCTATCACACAGAATTGTATTTTATTCTTCTTGAAGAACTTCCTTTAGGTTTAGAGACAAATATCACTGAATCATGCATGTGCTTATATATAAAGGAAACTATTTGTAAAATAAATTTTTAGATGGGAAATATGCCTCTTCTGAGTCATTATCAATTCACCTCTTGATAATATAACGATCATCCTCTGTATCATCAATAGACTTCCTTTTAAAATGCTCTATTGCTTCTATGATTTTCTTCTAAGCTGTGTGATAGGGCAATCCTTTGCATGTATCTCGGTAATGGAACTTGAAATTTGCAAAACTACGATTTTATTTAATTTTCAGAATCTTCTTTTAGGTTCCCTTCTAAGTAGTCCTTCTCACTCATCATTGTGCATACAAGTCTTTTTGACATTTGCCCAACTTGCTTTCAATCTATATATATGTTTTTCAATTTATTTCTTTGCATGCAATAAAGTTACTTTTATTTATTCACAATTCTGTGCGTTTTGACAAATGCAGGGAGACTACAAACTACCACCAAAATCAGGTTACAGAGTAGTTCTCTCATGCCCCCAAATTCTTATGCTGTTCCTTTGTAGGCAAACCTCCCCATTCTCCCTAATCCCAAACAATCAGTGATCTGTTCTATTACTACAGGTCTGCCCTTCCCAGATCATCACATAAATGAAACCATACAAGTCATAATGTTCCAAGTCTGGCTTCTTTCATGCATAATGCATTCAAGATACATCCATGTTCTGTGTATCAATTAGGAGCTAGAGCTAACAAAAAAAGTAATTCTTAATTTAGAAGGCTTTATTAAAAAATATTAGACTTGAATTACCATGCAACATTGTCATTGTTAAAAAAGTAATGCAAAGTTCCTACCTGATCATCATCTTCTACAACCACAAGGGTTAATTTATTCTTCTTAAAATCCAATCTGGTTATCTTGGGCCTATAAAAATATCAGAAGAAAAGCCAGATTTCAAATAAACGTTCTCTAAATAAAAAGAAAATGTTTGTTGTTACTTCTAGCACATTTATCATCTTAACAGCTGAAATGAAAACTGGTAAGCGGGTAAACATAACCTGTACTGCCCACCAACAAAGCCTCCAATCTAAAAAATATTTAGGATAACAGAAAAAAACATTTCAAAAGCAGTATCACTAATAAAACCAAGGCAGCACATGTATCAGACACATTAAAAATGTTAAGAAAAAAAGAAAATGAGGAAATCCGTACGTATATTTTATAGACTGCCAGCTATAGTACAAGAGAGTCTCCAGGCCTAGTGTAAAGCACTAACCAACATAAGAACTAGATATAGGAGGGGCGCCTGGGTGGCTCAGTGGGTTAAAGCCTCTGCCTTCGGCTCAGGTCATGATCCCACGGTCCTGGGATTGAGCCCCACGTCGGGGTCTCTGCTCGGCGGGGAGCCTGCTTCCCTTCCTCTCTCTCTGCATGCCTCTCTGCCTACTTGTGTCTACTACTACTGTCTGTCCAATGGATAAATAAAATCTTAAAAAAAAAAAAAAAAGAACTAGATACAGGAAAGACTATAAAGTTTTGTTAAAAGACATAAAAGAAAACAAATTCTTGATTAGGGCCTTCAACTCTATTTTCTCTATCAATTTTGGTTTGAGAAGTACAACTATAATCTTACAAAAAAAAATTTTTTTTAAGCCTCACTCTATGGCCCCTTTTCCAACTCTGTCTCCCAACTGTACTGAAATCCTCAACAACCTACACATATGAACTCTGTACTTCTATGACTTGTGAATGTCAAAACAAAACTTTCATTCTAACTTTTAAAAATATAACCTATACAAAAAATATAATTACAAGGTATAACTTGTTTACAAAAGTTGTACCAAAACAATAAGTATAATAGGTAGAGGCGGGGGGGGGGGAAGAGCTAGCACTTATTTAAGTGTAACAAATACTTATATAATGCCTATGAAGTATCAGATACTCTTATAAGTGTTTTACATGTATTAATTCAAATGATTCTCACAACAACCTTAAGAGGTGGTACAAAAGATGCTTTCTTTATCTCACTGCCTACAGCATTCTCTGGTCATGAAGTGTGTTCTGTCTGCCCACAGTGGCAAGCTGGAACTGTCAGAGAATTAACAATCAAGGACTGGGTAAATAAACACCCCAGAGCTCCTTGACCTATCAAGAGACAATTATGAAGATGACCCACTGAAGTCTCTCAGAAAGTCCCTAGCAGAGACACCTGTATTCAAAAATAAATATTATCTCCAACTTTTTAAGAGAAAGCAATTTTCAACCTAAAATTCTCAGTCCAATTATCAAGAAAGCATAAGAGAATAAACAATTTTAGAGTATCCAAGGATTCAAACAATTTACCTCCTATACCCCACTTTGCTTAGGCAGGTACTTGAGGAAATAGATCAGAATTACAGGAATAAGACACAAAGGATCCTAGCTGAGAAAACAGATCAAAGCTGCAGAGTAACCTGAAGAGCAGACAGTTCCAACTGGAACAGAAGAATCATTCAACGCAACTCTGAAGATATGAAAGAACGTAAGGCTAAGACAAAGGCAGGTAATGCAAAGGGTTGTGTGGGGTGTGTGAGACTGACAGGTTGGGGGGAGCCAGAACTCTGGGAAAAACAAAAACCTATAAAGGAAAAAAAATAAATGTAATCCCAGTTGTGAGCTCAAGGAATTTCAGACTGATCAAAACAAAGACAGGATCATGAGACAGCAATATTGTGCAACAATCTTTACTGAGGTGTCTGGAGAGGGTTGCATGGGAAGGGAAGTCTTCAATGGGAGACCTTCCAGAGGTGGCTGCGCAAAGTTACCACCAAAGAAGGGGAAGTGGGCAAGGCAACTTGTAGGAGAGGGGAATCAGAGAGGGGGCTTAGGTTTCTACTCAATGGCAATCGGCAGCAAGCGGGGAGTGTATGGGTCAGAGAGCTCTGAAGGGCAGAGTGGTCTGGGGACTTTGAGAGCTACAGGATTTGTCTTATCTAAGACTAGCAGGGGTCAGGTACGTTTGCCTGGGGGGACATGCAAAGCAGGCTCTAAGTCATTAAAAGTACACCTATTGGGCTATATACAAAGTAACTGCGAGATAGGAATTTGAGTTTTAGGCTGGTGGGCTCTGAGCTGACAATCCTGGCATGCTGTGAAGAAGTAAATACCACAGGGGCCCATCTTCAGCTCCTGTACATAGCACTGGTATACTAGAAAGCTCTACACCAATTCTGACACAGGGTTAACAATATGAACAGTATCTCCTGATTTCAATTCTTACAACAATCCAGCCAAGATGTGAAGAACTTAACCATGGCTACAAAATCCAAGTAAAATCAATTCTTGATATAAAATGCAAAAATAATATAAAAATATAAATGATAGAAGTTGGGACCTAAAAAGAGAAGCACAGCTTGAAGGGAGGGGTAAATATCTTCCTTTTATACAACACCGAGTAGGGAGTAATGAGACTGCCTGTGGAACAAGATGTACTAAAAACCATGATGGAACTACATGACAGCAGAGTGTCCATGTGAACACTTAATACATAATGGAAAAATGGATGGAAGAGTTTAAAATTTACTTCTGCGGGGGCAGGGGGACTAAACATGGGTAAGGAGTATTACAGGACAAAGTTGCTTTTTATTCACAATCTTTTCAGAATCATTTGATTTTCAAATTCAATTTTTTTAATAATTTTTTAAATTTTTTAATATAAACACATAATGTATTATTAGACTCAGGAGTATGGGTCTGTGAATCGCCATGTCAAATTCAATTCTATGTACTAACTTCAGAGATGTTTTTTATTAATTAAAAAAATATATATATATAAATCTATAATATTAACTCTGCTTACCAAAAAAATAAGCCAATTTTGGTCTCTCCTTCAAAAACAAGGACTCCTGTTGGAGTTAGTCCCAAGCTATAGTCATTCCCATCTCTAGCCTAATTTAAGGAGAACAAAATGTGTTAGCTTTATTTGCATAAAACAGATTTTCCATGTTCACAGTTCATTTTCACACTGAATTATGTTAACTACATATAGGCTAATATTAATATGCAAAGTGTTTTAAACAATCAGCATACCCAAAACAACGTTCTCAGGGAAACTGATACATGCATTTACTTTACTGTAACACCAATCTTAAGGTATGTCATCACTGAAAATACACTGTGGTATACTTCCACTACAAAGAAAGCTCTTTGCACATTCTGTCCATATTCTATTTAACACTTAAATTACAAATTTTTAAAAAAGACTTTCAGGAAAAATTTAGTTATTTAAACCAGAAATAACTTAAATCACCATACATCTTCTCAAAGTCCTCTCTCAAGCTATAATTTTCAACTTTGCTTCCTAAATTATTTTAATTTTTAAACAGTCTATTCAGCTTAAGTGATACAAGATGATATAAAGTGAAAGAATAAAAAATGATTTAAAAATCTAAAAATACAGTAATAACACCTTAAAAACACACATGTATCTTTTTGGGAGATTTCTGGTTGTTTCTCTTCTTTCTTATAATGAACCTTCATGTGAGATTCTCATATTTAACCTCAATCTTTATAATACATCCCAAGTACCTAGTGCTATGCCATCTCTGTGCATTCCCTCATACTGAAAAATGCCATAGTTATCTTGAATCTTGAAGGAAAAAACTTTTTAAAAAGCATCATAACACAGTTCTTACCTTGACCACATGCATATCAACCCCATACATTTCTAACCACTTGGCTTTATTCAGGTAATTGGTTTCAGCCTGTGCTGGTGTTTGACCTCTGAAATTTAGAAAACAATGTTTAAAAGAAATAATAATAAATATAAATTTTATACCAAGAACAGAAACAGAAGAAAACAAATATAGAATCAGTGTGGCCATGTTAAAGAAAAGTGATCAAATGTCAAGTACCTGTATTCCTTCCATTTCTCAAAAATAGCCAGCTCCATCTCTTCAGTCTGAATGGGCACAAACCGGAACTCAGATACAAGTTCAGGACTATGTTCAGCAAGATCATAGTCACCAAGTTCAGCTATAAACATAAATTCCACAAAGTTTTATTTTGTTAAAAAGTTTATTTCCTGCTGAATCCTCCTTCAAAACTCATTTTGTTAATAAAAATTGCTAAAATTAGATTCTTTTCTTAAACTACAAGTAAGTCATTAACACCTGAATCATTCCCAAAAATAAATCCAGCTCAGACTAACAACCTGTCTATGTCTATACACACAATCACATACTTGTGGTTGGTGGTATATTTTCAAATAAATGGGTTTCTGTTCATTTATTTCATATCTTATAATGCTTAGCTTTTGAAAACTTTCGAGACTTCCTTAGAGAAATACGTTTTGGCCTTATAATAAATAAACAAAAATATTAGCAACATTTATAAAAAACAATTAGCACTAGGCATCTACTAAGAATCTAATATGCGGAGGAGTACCTAAGGTGGTTCAGTTGGTTAAGTATCAGACTCTTGATTTTTTTTGAAAGGTTTTATTTATTTATTTGACAGAAAGAGAGATCACAAGTAGGCAGAGGCAGGCAGAGACAGAGAGAGGGAGAAGCAGGCTTCCTGCTGAGCAGAGAGCCTGATGTGGGGCTTGATCCCAGGACCCTGAGATCATGACCTGAGCCGAAGGCAGAGGCTTAACCCACTGAGCCACCCAGGTGCCCCCAGACTCTTGATTTTGATTCAGGTCATAATCTCAGAGTTGTGAGACTAAGCCCCATGTCAAGCTCTGCACTGGGCGTAAGCCTGCTTAAGACTCTCTCTCCCTCTCTCCCTTCCTACCCCCAGCTTGTACACATGCTCTCTCTTTAAAAAAAACAAAACAAAACAAAAAGAATCTAATGTGCAGAGAACATGACATCACACACCACTAAAAGATAAGTCTCGGGTGTCTGGGGGGCTCAACTGGTTAAGCGTCCAACTCTTTTTTTTTTTTTTTTTTAAAGATTTTAATTAATTTATTTAACAGACAGAGAGAGATCACAAGTAGGCAGAGCAGCAAACAATGAGAAAGTGGGGGGGAAGCAGGCTCCCTGCTGAGCAGATAGCCTGATGCGGGGCTCAATTCCAAGACCCTGAGATATGACCTGAGCCAAAGGCAGAGACTTAACTCACTGAGCCACCCAGACGCCCCTGGCATCCACTCTTGATTTCAGCTCAGATAATGATCTCAGGGTCATGGGATCCAGTCCTGGGTCGGTCTTCTTGGTGAGTACATAGTCTGCTTTACCCCTCTCCCTCTGCTCCTCCCCCTATTTGCATGCTCTCTTTTCTCTCTCTCACATAAATAAATAAATCTTTAAAAAAAAAAAAAAAGGGATACAGTCTCTATCCTGGAATTATAAATTGTTAATCCTAAAGAAGTAACTGAGGGAGGGGCATTTGGGTGGCTTACTCGGTTAAGTATCTGCCTTCCATTCAGGTCATGACCCCAGGGTCCTGGGATCTAGCCCAGCAGGGAGTCTGCTTCTCCTTCTGCCCCTCCCACCCTGCCGATGCTCTCTCTCTCACAAATAAAATGAAATCTTTAAAAAATATATTTTAAATAAAAAAAACCTTCAAGGAAAATTAGTAAAAAATATTTGGGGAAGGGAGGCAGTAAGAAAAAACCTGGACAATGCACAAACATTTATGTACACCCATCTGTGGTTATCTCTGAACTGTGGGTTTGGGAAACAGGGTAGGTGATTCAATTTTCTATGCTTTAGACATTTTTCTTCAAAAGAATATTTTACTCATATTTAAAAGTTAAACTATTTCCACGTTTATTAAAAAAATCCAGCTGTGGGACGCCTAGGTGGCTCAGTGGGCTAAAGCCTTTGCCTTTGGCTCGGACCATGATCCCAGGGTCCTGGCATGGAGCCCCATGTCAGGCTCTCTGCTCAGCGGGGAGCCTGCTTCCCTTCCTCTCTCTCCGGCTGCCTCTCTGCCTACCTGTGATCTCTGTCAAATTAATTTTAAAAATTAAAAAAAAAAAATCCAGGGACGCCTCGGTGGCTCAGTTGGTTGAGCAGCTGCCTTCGGCTCAGGTCATGATCCCAGCGTCCTGGGATCGAGTCCCGCATCGGGCTCCTTGCTCTGCGGGGAGCCTGCTTCTCCCTCTGACTCTGCCTTCCACTCTGTCTGCCTGTGCTCGCTCTCGCTTGCTCTCTCTCTGACAAATGAATAAATAAAAATCTTAAAAAAAAAAAAATCCAGCTGTGTAGGAAGAAATACATAGATCTTGAGCTAAAAATAAAACTGATAATACCTCATCTATTGAACACTGACTCTACACATTAGACATATTAGAAATATACTGTCATCTATTTTCTGTACAACCTTACAAAATATTTATTATCATGCCAACTTTATTACTGAAGAAACTGCTCTTTTGTCTGGACCATAATTTTTTTTTCAAGATTTTATTTATTTATTTGACAGAGCGAGATCACAAGTAGGCAGAGAGGCAGGCAGAGAGAGAGGGGGAAGCAGGCTCCCTGACAAGGGACTCGATCCCAGGACCCTGAGATCGTGACGTGAGCCAAAAGCAGAGGCTTAACCCACTGAGCCACCCAGGCACCCTGGACCATAATGTTTTTTAAAAAACACAAAACAAAATCTGCTACCTAATGTTCAGGATACATACTAAAATGGCAAGGAAAAAATGAAAGTATGAGAAAAAGTTATTAACAAAAATTATTCTGATAAAATATAAAATCATAAATGAGAAACAAAGAACTCATTTTTATGGAGATGGGAGTAGCACTTCAGCAAATTTACTCTTAAGGGCCTTAAGACAGGATTTGGCAAACTATTAGACATAGGACAAAGAGATATAGAAGATATGATGAAGTATGAAGGAATCATGTAAATAATGGTGCCCTGGATGAAAGAGAAAGCAGGAAAGAGCTTTTACTTGGGGGAAAAAATGTGTTAAGTAGAGTTAAGAGATAACAAAATAGAACCACAATGCATTAATCAAACAAAAAGTACTCAGTAAGCACTACTTTGAATAGTGTTTTGTTAAATACACAAAAATGTAGAAAATCACATTTTCAAGAAGCACATACCTTGGCTATCATGTCAGTTACACAATTGAGACCCAGAAAAAATATATGAGGCCGTAAGTGGCAAAACACATGCAATGACAAAGAGAGCTTTTCAGTAGATGAAAGTTTTAGAATTATCAACCTCATACAGGAATTAATAAAATGTAAAAAAATGTGCTTTCAAGAAAAAAAATGCATGCAATTATACATTTCTGATTATTACAGTGCTAGAGATATAGCATTTCCACGCTAGTATCTGACTTTTTGCAGATGAGAAAGCAAATTTTAACTTGTAGACAGACGAGGATAGTAGATGGAGGCAGGTAGATAATGTACACTAGTGGCAAGGTTTTGAAGTACAGAAATTTCTTCTGGTCACCAATCCCTCTATCAACAAGAAAATATGCTTTCTTAAACAGTGGAAGCACAAAATAAGTAAAAATATTAGATTTACCATAAAAACATAAAAATTTAGTCTTATTATTATCCACATAATTGCAAATAAATACTACTGATCCTAGAGGGATTAGGTATAAATATATGATCACCAAAAAAGTATAAATGCCTTAATAATCACTAAATTTTATTTGTATTCTAGTATATACAAATACTCCAACAGAATATTTATTTCTGTTTTGTGAATGAGGACCAAAGTTATAGTTTTCTTAAAATGCCAGTTTCACACACACACACACACACACACACACACACACACACAAAACCTAAGCCTAACAGTGTATGGTCATTTTAACAAGGTACAAAACTGAGTTTTTCATTAATCTCATTTACTGGAAAATACTTTTTTTTATTATTAAAATTACCATCAGGAACTTTAAAATATGCTCTAAGCATTTCTTCCATAGATTCATTTTTAAGAATAAACCTAAAGAAAGCAAAACACGCGACTATTGCAAAAATTTACTCCTATATCCCTGCATTCTTTTCAAGGAAAAAAAAATAGCATTATACTTATTGAATGATCAAGTCGACTGCAGTTTTTGTTTGAAAATAACATACAGATGGAAAGGGAGCAAATAAAATGAAAGGAAGAAACAGAAGGTAATATTCTAAAACCAGTGAAAGTAATAGTTAGAATATTGATACAAGTTTACATAACAACAGCAGTGTTACTTTTCTTGCACATCTTTTTGACTCTTTTAAAATTCTTAACTAAAAATATACCCAAAAAATTATGCTTTATTCTTAACAGTCAACATAAGAATTGCTTACCTTGCAGATTATAAGCTGCCAGCTGAACTGCTGTATCAAAGGGACACTCTAATCTGAGACCAAAACACGAATCTGTTAGATGAGTCAACTTCATAAGCTTCATTTTAAGGTAAGTGGAAATAATACACACTTTACGTTGACCATTTCTTTTTCATAATTAACTATGAATTTATTTTTCAAAATCATTTTCAATTACCTAATATGTGGTTTACCTTAAATAATACTCACTTTCCACTGAGAATATCTTGTTTTAACTGAAGAACAAATAAATACCTAAGGAAAATAAAAAGCACATATATAACTAACCAGAAAAATCTACTTTGAAAAATAATTCAACTCTTCTAATGTAAGAAGAAACATTCTTAATTATAGAATTTTGTCTGCAATAGACCCTATAAAAGAAAAAAAAGAAAAACAAAACAACAACCAAAAAACAGGGACAATGAGCATCAGGAGGATGGTAGCATGTTCATAATAGCAAGGAACAGAAAAGGCCACAGACTACAGCACAACCACCTTAAGGATAAAGGTTTTAAGCAAATTTTTGAGAACGAGCTCTGTGATCTCATTTAACTTTACTCTCACAATACAAGTCCCCTCATATGTGAAAGGATAGGGGCATGTATCTAACTATGGAGATTAGCTATAATCTCACTGGCAGAGTATTCAAGAGGAAACCCTTCTAAAGGGACTCAGCAACTAACTCAGTTTTTACTTAATAAACAATATGTGTGTATTAATCATGGATTTACCACATAGAGTCAGTGAAAAAATATGGAAGACAAAATAAAAATAATTGTATATAACCTACTTAAAGTTTGTTTAAAACTATTCAAATCAGGTTCTAATATTTTCCATCAGTCAATGGCATTTCAATTGGTAAAGTCAGGAGCCAACTTGAATAAACTCTCAGTGGCCAAAGATAGATCATTCTGAACATCAATAAACACAACATCTCAATAAATATAATACGGCAATACAGTCAACCATACAGTCATGTTTAAAACCCATGAGTTGATAATGATACTTTAAAAAAAAAAAAAAAGAACTTACTAGTTACCTTTACAGGATGATAGAGAACCAACTTTTTATTTGAAAAACTGATAAAGGAAAAAAAAAATTGTACACTTAAAAACACTGTCCTGGAGCACCTGGGTGGCTCACATGGTTAAGCATCTGCCTTTGGGTCAGGTCATGATTTCCAGGTCTTGGGACTGAGCCCCCTGTCGAGCTCCCAGCTCAGCAGGGAGTCTGCTTCTCCAACTCCCTCTGCCTTTCCCCTTGCTTGTACTCTCTGTCTCTCCCTGTCCCCACCGTCTCTATCTCCGTATCTCTCTCAAATGGATAAATAAAAATCTTAAAAAAAAAAAAAAAAACTGTCCTAAAATGAAATTCTGTTTTTTTTTTTAAAGATTTTATTTATTTGACAGACAGAGACCATAAGTAGGCAGAGAGGCAGGCAGAGAGGCAGGCGGAGAGAGAGGAGGAAGCAGGCTCCCTGCTGAGATGAGAGCCCGATGGGGGGCTCCATCCCAGGACCCTAAGATCATGACCTGAGCGAAAGGCAGAGACCCAAGCCACCCAGGCGCCCCTAAAATGAAATTCTATTGTCTGAGAGGTCTTAACCAAAGGCAAGAGATTCATTTCATTAGTGGTCTACAAGCTGGAAAGAATTATAAAGACCATCTTCTAGCACCTTTAGCTAGCTGACCAAAACTTCACCCTGTATAGCTCTAGAATGATCTTACCGTGTTAGCTCTTCACGAAGATTATTTGGTTCTGAGGAATAAAATTTAACTCGAAGATGCAGACAATAGGGCGAACCAACTGTGATTAAAAAACAAAAAACAAACAAAAAAATACTTTAACTTTTTATGTAACTATTCAACAAGTTAAGAATTTTCAGTCAGTAAATTTGTTTAAAAAAAGTCTACTGAAGTAGAGACAAAAGATAACAGGTTATTATGGCAATACTTCACACACCAAAATATTTACAGCTTAATTAAAGCCTGACTTACACAAAAAAGATCAATCAGCATATTTTTAAAACGTACCAACCATCATACAGTACTATCATAATTAGCTGTCCTCCCAAGAACAGCGAGTTCTAGATTAATTCTAACAGTTCTGGGCCAAATGCATCAAATAAAAGTTGTTGTTTTTTTTTTAAGATTTTATTTACTTGACAGAGAGAGGTCACAAGTAGGCAGAGGAAGGCAGAGAGAGGAGGAAGCAGGCTCCCCAATGAGCAGAGAGCCCGATGTGGGGCTCGATGCCAGGACCCTGGGACCATGACCTGAGCCAAACGCAGAGGCTTAACCCACTGAGCCACCCAGGCACCACCAAATAAAAGGGGTTTTTTTGTTTTTGTTTTTTTCCAAATAAAAGTTTGACTGTGCAATCTAACAGCCCTAAAAACACCTGAGAAGCTATATTTCTTTTGAGTACTGAGTAATGCCTAGGTTATTAACTGCTGATGGCAAGCTCCCCCCTCAATTTCTAATTCATTTCACCTACCTTACTAACTTCTAAATTCTCAGTGGTTCCATTATTTTGTAAAGACAAAAGTTGAGATGCTCTGAAACCTCTTATGACAAAGGACAAACGGGATTACAAATAGGACACTGGTATCCTCCCCTGACTATTGCCAGGATAATAACATTTTATGTGAATTGTTTCGCTTCATTACTCTTAATTTTTAAACGTTACATCTTTAAAGTCTCAAAGTATTTTATATAGCAGGGCAGATGCCAAACAGGAAAATTCCTAAAAGTTAAGCATCTCGTGAGAAGTTAATCTCCTTTGCAAGTTGCAAATCCTCCAAGAAATAAACTATAAAGCACCTGACTCTAGATACTATTAATCCTATATTAACTTAGTGGGTGGGTCAAAGTATCAAATTGAAATTATCTTTAGAAAGTAGAGATGCTAAGAAATACATCTGAAATATGATCTCTTTATTAGGAATCAGAGCTTCTAATACATAATTAAATATAATTAAATTCACTTTTTCACAATTTTTTGAACACTTACTTTTTACTTGCTTTTTGATGCTCTTGGTACCATCTAGCCAGTGCTGAAAACAAAAGCAAAAATCAGATGTGAAGCAGATGACAGAACTCAACATTTTCATTAATAAAAGTTAATTCTCATCATGCTTCAGTGATCATTAAAAATATCTCACAAAGAGAAAAACAAAAGTGAGAATGAAAATGGGGGAGGATTACCTGCCCCCAATATCTACAGCAAACTTACGACACATAAGCAAAAAGTGACTTAAAACCAGATATAGGACTTTTTTTTTTTTTTTTTAAGATTTTATTTGAGAGAGTAAGCAAGCAAGAGCATGGGGGTAAAGGGGAGGAGCAGAGGAAGAGAGACAAGCTGACTCCACGTTGAACACAGCTCTATGTGGGGCTGAATCCCAGGACCCTGAGATTATGACCTAAGCTGAAATCAAGAGCCGGCCAGTCAACAGAGTCACCCAAGTGCCCCTCAGATAAAGGACTTCTTAAAACATTTCCTCTGCTCCCTCACAGTAACAAGGATGGCATTTTTAATTCTGCCCTTAGTTTTCATATCCCCCTCCCCAAAAATGACTCTTATAAAAATGTTAAAATTAAAAGGAAAGTATCCTCATATTCCATTGTCTGGTTCATTCTTGTGATAAAAATGTAAGATTTACTAAGAGTTCATAACCAAAAATGAAGGGAAATAACAGTGTCACTTAAATTTTACAAAACAGATAATACTCAGAAGTAGTACTCTTTGAAAGAGCCTAAACTGTAAGATTAGATCTATCTCATAGCTAAGGTCTCACCTATTAAATAAAGCAATCTTTGCTCCTTCGCTTTACAAATAAAAAATGTTAACATTATGTCTAGCAGGTTTCTGGTTTCAAAACTAATAGCCTTTTGATTTCTGTAACCTTCGCACTATGAAATGTCTGTAACACAAACAGACATTAAGGGGCAATTCCAGAGGCTTCCACAGATAAACTATTCCTAGCTCACTTCTATTAATCCCTTTACAACACCAAAAATCCTAACAGTGGCAGGGTGCACTCACCCAACTAAGATATACATGATTGTGTTCTCTCCAGCATGCTTACAATTCCAAGCACCCTAAAAACGAAAGGAGTGTTCTTGTGCTAACTAGTTCACAGAGCTAAAGAATCCAGTTTCAGAAATCCAGACAGGCAAAGACTGGGTAAACAAGGCTACATTGTTAATAGCCTTGTAACTATTTGCAGAGCCTCTTCTCTCCATTCTCCCCCAAGATCTGAAAGTCAAATTCACAGAACTACCAGTGTACAAGCAACGTACCTCTTCATATTGAAATAAAATGCTCAGTTAACATTTCAAAAGGCAATTAAATACTATGCAATATTTTCTCTGGATTCCAAGGGTATAGGCTATTTAGCCATTTCTCATCTTTTTTTTTTTTTAAAGATTTTATTTTTAAGTAATCTCTACACCCAACGCTGGGCTCAAACTCATAACCCTGAGATCAAGAGTTGCGTGCTTGGGGTGGCTGGGTGGCTCAGACAGTCAAGTGTCTGCCTTCAGCTCAGGTCATGATCTCAAGGTCCTAGAATCGAGCCCCACATCAGGGCTCCCCACTCAATGGATAGTCTGCTTCTTCTTCTCCCTCTGCCTCCTTCCCCCTGCTCAGGCTCTGGCTCTCTCTCTTTCTCTCTCAAACAAATAAAATCTTTTAAAAAAGAAGAAGAAGAAGAAGAGGAGGAGGAGGAGGAGGAGGAGGAGGAGGAGGAGGAGTTGTTGTTGCATGCTCTACCGACTGAGCCAGCCAGGAGCTCCCCCACCCTCAGCCACTTCTCCATCTTTTAATAAATTCAGTTGGACACCCACTTTTAAGCCTATTTCAATCTAGCACCTGTTCAGTTTTGGACATCCCTCCAAAAGAATCCTAGGCTAGCCAGCAGAAACACAATTCAGTCTATTAGCAGAAAAGAGGTCAACCTAATACAGCAAAAAGTCCATCCAACATAGCCAATGCCAGCAACTCAATATCCCAAACTCCCAAACTTAATTATATTAATACCTACCAAAGTCTGATGCCAATCACATATTGGATAGAAGATAAAATTAGTTTTTATACCCCAGATAGTCTTCTACTCACAAAATGAAACCCAGAAGTTGCTCTATCTTCAGGTTTTATCTACTCTACTGCAATGAATTAACAGATGTCTGCTGGTTGCCTGGGCAATCTCACATGCCTATGGTTAGGGTTACTCCTACACCATAATGAATGCAAATTAACACAACTGTTCCAGGAGGCAATTTAAGGATGCCCTAAAAATAACTGTTTTTGCCCAGAAATGGACCCTCAAGTCTATGGTCAATTAATCTTCAACAAAGCAGGAAATAATGTCCAGTGGAAAAAATCTCTTTAGCAAATGGTGTTGCGAAAATTGAACCACCACATGCAGAAGAATGAAACTGGACCATCTCCTTACACCACACACAAAAATAAGACTCAAAATGGATGACAGACCTAAATGTCTGTCAGGAATGCATCAAAATCCTTAAGGAGAACACAGGCAGCAACCTCTTTGACCTCAGCCACAGCAACTCCCCCCCCCCCACACACACATCCCCAAAGGCAAGGGAAGCAAGGGCAAAAATGGATCTCATCAAGATAAAAAGCTTCAGCACAGCAAAAGAAACAGTCAACAAAACCAAAAAACAACAACTGACAGAATGGGAGAATATACTCGCAAAAGATAAAGGGCTAGTACCCAAATCTACAAAGAATTTATCAAATTCATCAAACCCAAAGAACAAATAATCCAATCAAGAAATGGACAGAAGACAAGAACAGACATTTCTTCAAAGAAGACATCCAAATGGCCAACAGACACATGAAAAAGTGCTCCAAATCACTTGGCATCAGGGAAGTACAAATCAAAACCTCAATGAGATACCACCTCATACCAGTCAGAATGGCTAAAATTCACAAGTCAGGAAATGACAGCTGTTGGTGAGAATGCAGAGAAAGGGGAACCTTTCCACACTGCTGGTGGGAATGCAAGCTGGTGCAGCCACTCTGGAAAACAGTATGAGGTTCCTCAAAAAGTTGAAAACAGAGCTACCCTATGACCCAGCAATTGCACTACTGGGTATTTACCCCAAAGATACAAACCATAGTGATCTGAAGGGTCACATTCACCTCAATGTTTATAGCAACAATGTCCACAAAAGCCAAACTATGGAAAGAGCCTAGCTGTCCACTGACGGAAGAATGGATAAAGAAGAGGCAAGATACACTCAGACACAACATACTTACACACACAATATTTACACACACAACACACACACACAAGTGCATGGGGGGGAGTAGTATATTATGCAGCTATCAAAAAATGGACTCTTGCCATTTGCAAAGAGGTGGGTGGAACTAGATGCTATTATGCTAAGTGAAATAAGTCAATCAGAGAAAGGCAATTATCATATGATCTCACTGATACATGGAATTTGAGAGACAAGGCAGAGGATCATAGGGAAAGAGAGGGGAAAAAAATGAAACAGGACGAAACTAGAGAGGGAGACAAACCATAATCTCAGGAAACAGACTGAGGGATGCTAGAGTAGAGGTGGGTGGGAGGGACAGAGTAGCTCAGTTTTGGACACTGGGGAGGTTATGTGCTATGGTGAGCACTGTAATTTGTGTTAAGACTGATAAATCATAGACCTGTACCCCTGAAACAAAAAATAAAATACCTGTCTTTGACTCAACAATTCTATACCTAGAAATAATTATGGATGTGTACAGATTTACTTAAAAGGAATTATGTGAGAGAAAGTTAAGATGATATATATATATATTCAACAAGAATGAACTGGTTAAATAAAGTATTTCAATATGATAGAACACCATGCATCAATTAAAAACAAGGAAAGCAAATATTTAAGGATCTGGAAAACTATTTATAATATATTGTTAAAATTTAAAAAGCAAGTTACAAAATATAATTGTTTTGTCAAAATGTACAAGTGTATATATAAAAACATGCTTTTTTTTCTTTTGGATTGAGATAATCTATAACAAAACAGTAACAGATGTTATCTCTAGGGAGTGGATACTGCAGGTGATATTTTTCTTCTTTGTGCTTTCCTCTATTTTCAACTTACTCTATGAGGAGCACGTATTATTTAAAATACTCACAGACCCTTTATTTTAGTATTTTATAAAAATAATTTACTTATATATAGGTTTAATATGGGAGTAGCATTAAAAAGCAAACGGTCAACAGTCCCTCTACTCCCTGCAATAGGCCACCCCCCAAATACCCAATTTCTATCACCACATGTACCATCCAACAAGATGTTACTGGTTTCTGACTCCTTTCAGAGCTTCTTCAAACAGGGAAGTGGGAAAAAAAAATGTTTATACATGTTGGTAAAAGCTAGGGAACATTAACAATGGACTGAACATCAACAGGCTAACTATAAATTTTGACAGAATAAACGTTGAGAAATGTAAGGATGGAAACAATGTAAGATCACATGCTATTTCAAGAACAATCTATAGTCTTTCTTAGATGGTTATAACTTAAATTTGTTCCTGTTTAAGAACATGTAACAGCTAGTCTCAAAAATACACCTTTGGGGCGCCTGGATGGCTCAGGGGGTTAAAGCCTCTGCCTTCAGCTCCCGTCCTGATCCCAGGGTGCTGGGATCAAGCCCTGCTTCCTCCTCTCTCTCTCTCTGCCTACTTGTGATCTCTGTCAAATAAATAAATAAAAATCTTAAAAAAAAATTTTTTAATTAAAAAAAAAATACACCTTTAATCTCATTTATACCCTACTATTCTAGGCACATGAAACATAAAATCATGCCAGTGAGATAAAGGATCAGAGTTTTCTTCCAAGCAGGCATTTTAGTCTCTTCTTTACCTGCATATAAGAGCTTTAACATCTGCACTCCCTTAAGATGACCCAAACTCAGATAACGCATCAAGCACATTTTAAAGTGAAACTTAGGAGCTGGGGAGTTCTGGTGATGTTCTTCTGGAAGGTCTGAGTTCATGTTTGCATATTCTCAAGTCTGTTTTCTTTCATCTCCTCCACATTCCAAGCCCAGGGACTGGAAAATTCAGAACTCAGAGACAGGCACTGATAGGATTTTCGTCAATCAGGGTCTTTAGGAGTTGAATTTATATTACATTAGAAGATAAAGGTGAGAGCATGCAGATATAGATTCTTGCATGCCTAGGTAAAACTAATACAGTCCTCTTTCCCCATTATACCTTAAAAAGGAAACAAACTCCCTTCTAATTTCCTAATTTTAAGTCTGGTTGATAAACTTAGCCATCAAAGGATGTGGGAAGCCATCCTACTGAGCTGGGCATGAAAGAAGAATTATTACCTGCATGTATCTGAAATTATTAATAGTATGTAATCACAAACAACAGACATAACTAAATCAAAGAATCATCTAGGGAGCTTCCAAAACACTGACATGCAGACACCCCCTCATCCTGGTCCCTAAGCCTGTCTGTAAACAGCTCTTCAAATAAATGATCTAACCACCTACACAGCTCTACTAAAGAAATGCCCTACTACTTTTGCTCAAAGAGCAAAGACTTTAAAACAGAGAAATGTTAACCACCTTTCAAAGCAACTACATCTGCAAAAAATATTTCTGCTTTGAAAAGTAGAGGTTTATGCTCTGAATTAAGATCGTTTTAAAGAAAATTTTAAACAATTAACAAAATGTTAAAAAAACTATGCAATAAAAATGGAGAACCAATATAGTGCATTGCTATAATCTAACTGAAAACACTTCAATTTAGTCTAAATTCATTATAAATTCTTCCTGGGTGATTACTTTCTTGGTGTTAACAGTCTGTGTTAGAAGACATTTCAAAAGAAGAGTCAGATAAGCCATTAAAATATATTTCCCACTGTGCCTTTCTTCATATTATTAATATGCCTTCTTAAAATTCTTAAAAGTCAAATTAATAATGGAAATGTAGGTGAGGCAGGTTTTATACTCACTCTCCAGAGAGACCATGTAATCTATTTTGGAAATATACTTTTTACAGTTTCTCCTTATTTAACAAATATATGTGTGCCTGTGTGTTACAATATGGACATATATTTAATATACACTATTTATTTCTACATATTTTTCACTCCCCACTATTTTATTGAATCCTATTGTTTGTTAGGTTCTTAGTTAATGTATAATCCAATCACCTGCCAACAATGGTAATTTTACCTCCTCCTTTCCAGCCTTTAAAATAAAACAACTTTAACTGCATTGCTGGCACTTCTGTTATGAAATTAAATAACACTGGTAATAATAGGCAAGTTATCATCTTGTCTTTAATAAAAATGCTTCTATCACTCCTCTATTAATCTAGGGTGGTGGTTGTTATTGTTGTCTGGTTAATAATGAGGTATCTGCACAGAAAGAGAGTAAAGTGACTGAGTATTCACCACGTCTGTTCTCTACACATACCACCTACATAGGTTGTTCCACATGTCCACTCAGCACCTAAAATGGGAAAAAGTCCGCCTCTAAAGTTGAATAGAGCTACACAGACTGAAAGGTCAATTCCATACTGGCCAAAGTCCATGATGTTTTAGTCCAGGATTTCTGGGGCTAGAAAGAAGAGGCTTAAAAGTCCATCAAAATACCACTTGATAAGAATTCTAAAGTGTTATCTGCACAACCTCAGATAACTGAAGGTCAGCAAGACAAACACATCTCACACATTTTGCCTACAGTACCTGAAATAGTTGAACTCTAAAACTGAAAGGAGAACAGCCTATTTAACTCAATGAGCTTGGATCTACTATCAAATGAAAGGACTGCTGCAGCCTCCCGGTATGCACCTGTTAACACATTTACCTGTGTTCCACTAGACAATTAAGTGTTTTCTAGCCTTCAGCTTTGGATTTAACCTCTCCACTTCCATTTCCATACAGTGTTGTCTTTAAATACCATAAACTTCAACTAATCAAGTTACTTTATTTTCTTTGTGATAAAGATTTCAGTTTCAATCCTTTTTTAATGTAGTTTCAATTAAGTATATGCCAAAGCAGTAACAAGCATCAATGAAGGGTTAAACTGCTCAGAATTGGCACACAGCACATCAACTCAGATTCCACTGCCAGAGGCAAGACACAAAGCCGAGCCTGATAGCAACTGAGCAAGAAAGTACAATCCTCTTAAAACAACGACAGGAAACAAATGGCATGAAAAACCATATATGACAAATTATCTCAATCGATACTGAATCATCCTCGCATTTTTTTTATTTTATTTTTTTTCAAAGATTTTATTTATTTATTTGACAGAGATCACAAGTAGGCGGGGAGGTGGGGGGTAGAAAGCAGGCTCCCTGCTGAGCTGAGAGCCCATGCAGGACTTGCTCTCTGGACCCTGAGATCATGACCTGAGGTGAAGGCAGAAGCTTTAACCCACTGAGCCACCCAGGCGCCTTTTTCTTTTTTTTAATTAAAGATTTTATTTATGGGGCGCCTGGGTGGCTCAGTGGGTTAAAGCCTCTGCCTTCAGCTCGGGTCCTGATCAAGCCCCGCGTCCGGCTCTCTGCTCTGCCGGGAGCCTGCTTCCTCCTCTCTCTCTGCCTGCCTCTCTGCCTACTGGTGATCTCTGTCAAATAAATAAATAAAATATTAAAAAAAAAAAAAAAAGATTTTATTTATTTGACAGAAAGAGACACAGAGAGAGAGGGAACACGAGCAGGGGAGTGGGAGAGGGAGAAGCAGGCTTCCCGCTGAGCAAGCAGCCCAATGTGGGACTCAAACCCAGGACCCCAGGATCATGACCTGAGTCAAAGGCAGATGCTTAATGACTGAGCCACCCAGCTGCCCCTCATCCTTGCATTT
The DNA here is from genome assembly GCF_020171115.1 of Neogale vison. Lineage (NCBI taxonomy): Eukaryota > Metazoa > Chordata > Mammalia > Carnivora > Mustelidae > Neogale > Neogale vison. Next base: position 104,442,248 of record NC_058093.1, on the reverse strand, counting down.
CTGAGAATAAACTCAACCTGATCAAAATGTGTTACTTATACTTTTAATATGCTGCTGAATACTGTGTGCTGACAATTTACTTGGGATTTTTACACAGAGAACAAGGGAAGTTTAAACAATATATACAGAACCAATACAAGCTATCAAATCAACTTTTTAAAAAGGCAAAAAAAAAAAAAAAACCTGTTAATTTTCCTTCTTTCCCAAGTAAAGGGGAAATGCTATCTTTTGTTTCCCTTTCCTAAAACATGACAAAAGCGTCTACACTCTAGATAACTCTAAGAAGTTAATGGACCGGGGCACCTGGGTGGCTCAGCTGCTTAAGCACCAACTTTTTTTTTTTTTTTTTAAAGATTTTATTCATTTATTTGTCAGAGAGAGAAAGAGAGAGAGCGAGAGCACGCAAGCGTGCACGCACACACAAGCAGGGGACCTGCAGGCAGAGGGAGAAGCAGGCTCCCTGCCTAGCAAGGAACCTAATGCAGGACTCAATCCCAAGACCCTGAGATCATGACGCTGAGCCCAAGGCAGATGCTTAAGTGACTGAGCCACCCAGGCATTCCAAATGGCAACTCTTGATTTCGGCTCTTGTCATGATCTCAGGGTCCTAAGATTGAGCCCTGAGTTGGGCTCTGCACTCAGCACAGAATCTGCTTAAGGAAGATTCTTTCCCCTCCCTTCCGTCCCTTACTCCCTCTCAAAATAAATGAAGAACAAAACAGAACAAAAAAACTTTGATGGACCAGTTAAAATTCTAAGCTCTAAATATGAAACTTGAAAAACTTCACCAAAGGGCACTAACATAGGCCAAAGGGTTAAATCTTGGCCCTGACACTTAATTTGTTCGGCCCAGACTCTATTTTTCTTTTTTTTTTTTTAAGATTTTATTTTTCATTTGACATAGAGAGGGGAGAGACAGACAGACACAGAGAGAGCACAAGCAGGGGGAGCAGCAGAGGGAGAGGGAGAAGTAGGCTCCCTGAGAGGATGCCCAATGTGGGGCTCGATCCCAGGATGCTGAAATCATGACCTAAGCTGAAGGCAGACACTTAATCACTGAGCCACCCAGGCACCCCTATTTTTCTTATTCTTTAAAAAAACTTATTATGAAATATTCACAGGAAGTTACAATGATAGTAGTGAGAGGTAGTTTGTCCCATCCCCACCTTCCCCCAATGGTTACATCTAACATTACCATAGTACAAATTAAAATCAGGAAACTGACCTTAGTACTATGTTATACATCATTTTACTACAAGTCTGGACTTCTGTAACTAATACCGCTATCACTGTAAAGAAATAATCTATTAACAACAACAAAAGATGCTCACGACTCCTTGACAGTTCACGTGATATAGTAATACACACTCGCCCCCCCACTTCCAACTTCCTTAAACCCTAGCAACATTAATATGATCTTCACAATTTTGTCTTTTCAAGAACGCTATGTAAGTGGAATTATACAGTATATGACCTTTTGAGATTGGCTTTTTTCACTCACCATATTGCCCCTGAAATCCATCCAAGTTGTTCTGAGTATCCATAGAATCAATAGGTATTTTTCTATTGTTGAACAGTGTTCACAGTTGATTTAATCAAACAACTACATGACCTTTTTTTTCCCCCCAAGTTTTTTCTATTACAAATATAGCTGCTACAAATAATCATGCCCAGGTTTTTTAAGGAAATAAGTCTTCACTTCTCTGGGATAAATGGTCATGCATACAAATGCTGAATTATATGGTTAATGTATATTTACTATTTTAGGAAACTGACAGATTATTTTCCATAATGGCTGTTAACATTTTTATATTCTTGATACCAATATGAGAGGCCCAATTTCTCCACATCCTCAGTTAGCAGTTGGAATTGTCACTCTTTTTATTTTAGCTATTCTAAAACATGTGTTGTGCTGATGCCTCATCAAGGTCTTAATTTGCATTTCCCTGATACCTACTGATGCCTAACCTCTTTTCATGTATTTGTATACCATCTATACATTCTCTTCAGTTAAATAACTCTTCATGTCTTCCGTTTTATAACTGTTGAGTTTAGTTCTTTACATATTGATCTCCTTGTCAGTCTTCTCCTGGTGTATAACCTGGCTTTTTACCCTCTTAACAGGGTCTTTCTCAGAGCAGAAGGTCTGAATCTTGGGAGCACCTGGGTGGCACAGTCAGTTGGATGGCCAACTCTTAGTTTCAACTCAGGTCATGACCTCGGGGTCCTAGGACTGAGCCCCAAGTCAGGCTCTGAGCTCAACAGGGAGTCTGCTTCCCCCCCTCTCTCTGCCTGCCTCTCTGCCTGCTTGTGATCTGTCAAGTAAATAATAAATAAATAAAGTTTGATAAGAAAGTCTTGTCAATGTAACTGTACACAAAAGAAAAAAAAAGAAAGAAAAAAAAGAGACAAAGAAAAAAAAGAAAAACTTAATTACACTACCTTAATCAAAGGATCAAAGTTTCAGGACACTTGGGGTGGCTCTGTTGGTTAAGCATCCAACTCTTGATTTTTGGCTCAGGTCATTATCTCAACGTTTTGAGATCAGGCCCCATGTTAGGCTCCACACTGAGCCTGGAGCCTGCTTAAGATATTCTCTCTCAAAGTCAATTATTATATGGTTTCACTTACTTGTGGAACATAAGGAATAACATGGAGGACATTAGGAGAAGGAAAGGAAAAGTGAAGAAATCAGAGGGGGGAGATGAAGCATGACAGACTGTGGACTCTGAGAAACAAACTGAGGGTTTCACAGGGGCGGGCGTGGGGGGATGGGTAAGCCTGGTAGTGGGTATTAAGGAGGACATGCATTGCATGAAGCACTGGATGTTACATGTAAACAATGACTCTTGGAACACTACATCAAAAAATAATAATGTAGGGTGCCTGGGTGGCTCAGTGGGTTAAGCCGCTGCCTTGGGCTCAGGTCATGATCTCAGGGTCCTGGGATCGAGGCCCGCATCCAGCTCTCTGCTCGGCAGGGAGCCTGCTTCCTCCTCTCTCTCTGCCTGCCTCTCTGCCTGCTTGTGATCCCTCTCTGTCAAATAAACAAATAAAAAATCTTAAAAAAAAAAAAAACTAATAATGTATTATATGGCGACTAACATAACACAATAAAAAATTTTTTAAAAAAGAAAGATATTCTCTCTCATTCTCTCTCTCTCTGTCTCCCTACCGCCAAGGCCCCTCTCCATCCTGTTAAAAAAAAAAAAGATTCAAAGTTAAAAGTTAAGATCACCAGTAATAGGACAAAATAAAATTAAACGTCACTTGATAGAATAAGGAAACACAGCATCACTTCACCTATTTTCCTGCCAAAGTATCTAAGATTAACCTACTTCACGAGGAAACACCAGCCAAACCCAAACAGGTACAGCCCATAAAATAACTGACCTGTATCTTCAGAAGTGTGAAAGGCAAAGTAAGACTGAGGGACCACAATATTCCAAGATGAAGGCAACTGAAGAAATCTAACAACTGAATGTAAAACATGATTCTGAACTAGACCCTTTGGCTAGAAAGGCCACTGTACAGACAACTGGAGAATATGAATGGAGTCTGAGGATTAGATGGTGGTAATGTCACAATGTCAACTTCCTGGTTTTGATGGCTGCACTAAGCTATACAGAATATACTTGTGGGAAAAATACACTAAAGAATTCAGGGGCGATGAGACACCTGCAACTATTTCTCAAATGGTTCCACAAAAATATTTATTTACACTGTTCTTACAACTTTTCTGTAAATATGACATTATTTCAACTACACATTAAATGTGTATGTGAACATAAAATGAGCTGGTATAAGCAAAAGTAAACAAGAGCAAACTCAGATTTTACATATTCACAGGAAGAAAAGTAAATGCATAATTCCAGTCGTACATATTTCGGAATTATCTGAAATGACCAATAAACTAAACTTTAACACACTGATTTTATATATATAGGCATACATACAATATATTTAAGATTGAAATGTAACACGTAATTCCTTGATCATTTTTCAAGGTTTTTATTTTAATTACAGTATAGTTAACATACAGTGTTATATTAGTTTCCAGTAATATATAGTGATTCAACAATTCTGTACATTACTTAGTGCTTAAGTGTACTCATTAATTCCTATCACCTATTTGCCCACTCAGCTCCCCGCTCCGGTAACCATCAGTTTTGTTCTCTATTAATTTTTTGTTAAAGATTTTATTTATTTGAGAGAGAGAAAGTGAGAGAGAAGGAGACAGATCACAAGCAGGGGGAGAAGAGTAGAAGGAGAAGCAGGCTCCCCACTGAGCAGAGAGCCCTATGCAGGACTCCATCCCAGGAACCTGGGATCCTGACCTGAGCCAAAGGCAGATGCTTAACTGAATGAGCCACATAGGTGCCCTGTTCTCTATAATTAAGAGTCTGTAGGCTTATCTCTTTCTTCCCCTTTGTTCATTTGTTTTGCTTCTTAAATTCCACATATGAGTGAAACAATCAAATGTATTTGTCTTTCTCTGACTTATTTTGCTTAGCGTTATACCTTCTAGCTCCATCCATTTTGTTGCAAATGGCATAGTATCGTTCTTTTTTATGGGTGAATAATAGTCCACTGGAGATATATACCACCTCTTCTTTATCCATTCATCTATCACTGGACATCTGGGCTGCTTCCATAATTTCACTATTGTCAAATTAATGATGCTGCAATAAACACAGAGGTGTATATATCCTCTGAGTGAGTGTTTTTGTATTCTTTGGGTAAATACCCAATAGTGCAATTCCTGGATCATAGGGTAGTTCTATTCTTACTTTTTTAAGGAACCTCTATACTGTTTTGCACAGTGACTGCATCAGTTCACATTCCCACTAACAGTATATAAAGTGTTCCTTTTTCTCCACATCCTCACCAACATTTGTTATTTTTTACTTTAGCCATTCTGACAGGTCTGACAGGCATCTCATTGTCAGTTTGATTTGCATTTCCCTGATGGTAAGTGAGGATAAGCATCTTTTCATGTGTCTGTTGGTTATCTGGATGTCTTTTTTGCAGAAATGTCTGCTCATGTCTTCTGCCCATTTTTTAATTGGATAATTTGTTTTTTTAAGATCTGAGTTGTATAAGCTCTTTATATATTTTAGATACTAACCTTTTATCAGATATGTCATTTGCAAATATATTCTTCCATTCAGTAGGTTACATTTTATTTGCATGTCGTCCCAAAAGTTTATTTTTATTTTTATTTCCCCTAATGCTGCTATGGCTGATGTCAGAAAAACTTCTACTTATGCTCTCTTCTAGGCTTTTTACAGTTTCAGGTTTCATTCACATATAGGTCTCGAAAATCCATTTTGAGTTTAGTTTTGTGTATGACTTAAGAAGGTGATCCAGTTTCATTATTTTGCATGTAGTTGTCCAATTTTCCCAACACCATTTGTTGAAGAGGCTGATTTCCCCATTGTATATTCTTGCTGCTTTTGCAAAAGACCATGTAATTGTGGGCTTGTTTCTAAACTTTTTATCGGGGCACCTGAGTGGCTCAGTGGGTTAAGCCTCTGCCTTCGGCTCAGGTCATGATCTCAGGGTCCTGGGATCGAGCCCCGCATCGGGCTCTCTGCTCAGCAGGGAGCCTGCCTCTCCCTCTCTCTCTGCCTGCCTCTCTGCCTACTTGTGATCTTCCTCTCTCTGTCATGTAAATAAAAAACTAAAATCTAAGCTTTTTATCCCATTCCATTGACCTATGTGTTTATTTTTGCACCAGTGCCATGCTGTGTTGATTACTGTAGCTTTGTAGTGTAACTTGAAATCTGGGATTGTGGTACCTCCAGCTCTTTTGTTTTCAAGACTGTTTTAGCTATTTGGGGTATTCTGTGGTTCTGTACAAATTTTAGGATTATTTGTTCTAGCTCTGTAAAAGATGCTATTGATATATTGATAGAGATTGCATTAAATCTACAGATTACTTTGGGTAGTATGGACATTTTAACAGAATTTGTTCTCCCAATCCGTAAGCATGGAATAATCTATTTCTTTGTGTTGTTCAAATTCTATCATCAATGTTTTACAGTTTTATGTTTTATAGTTACAGGTCTTTCACTCCCTTGGTTAAGTTTATTCCCAGGTATTGGTGCAACTGTACCTGAGATTGCTTTCTTAATTTCTCCTGCTGCTGCTTCACTATTAGTGTACAGAAATGCACTAACGGGTTTTTGGTGGAGTCTTTAAGGCTTTCTATATATAATACCATGCATCTGCAAACAGTTGAAGTTTTACTTCTTCCTTACTCACCTGGATGTCTCTGGGGCACCTGGGTGGCTCAGTCGGTTAAGTATAGGACTTTGGCTCAGGTCATGATCTCAAAGTCGTGGGACTGAGCCCCACATCAGGTTCCCTGCTCAGTGGGGAGTCTGCTTCTCCCTCTCCCTCCTGCTCACGCTTTCTTTTTTGCTCTATCTCAAATAAATAAATCAATCTTTAAAAAACAAGCGAACAAAAAACACACCAATTTGAATGCCTTTTAATCCTTTTTCTTACGTGATTGCTAGAACTTCCAGTACTATGGTGAATAACAGTGTTGAGAGTGAACATCCTTGTCTTGTTCCTGATTTTGGAGAAAACCTCTCCATTTGTCAATATTGAGTATAAGGTTAGCTGTCAGTTTTTCACATATGGCCTTTATATGTTGAGGTATGTTCCTTCTAAATCTACCTTGTTGAGGGCTTTTATCATGAATGGATGTAGTACTTTGTCAGACGCTTTTTCTGCATCTACTGAAATGATCAAATGGTTTTTATCCTTTTACTTACTGATACGTATCACACTGACTGATATGCCAATACTGAACTACCTTTGCATCCCGGGAATAAATTCCAAGTGATTGTGGTGAATGGTATTGGATTTGGTTTGCTAACACTTTGTTGAGGATTTCTGTATCTCTGTTCATCAGAGATGTTGGCCCATAGTTCTCTTTTTATGTAGTGTCTTAATCTGGTTTGGGTCATTTTTTTACCCTGCCTCAACATTCTTTGGATTCTACCCTTACACTAAATAAGACAGACACGAAAATCATAGTGCTAAATTAGTTGACACAGATGACCCTAGCCAAAAACTTCACTTGATCGAGTTCACTATCTTCACCAATAAACTGACCTGTTTGCGAAGTATCAATTTTATTTTATTCTGGGGTTAAATCTGGCCACATGACAAATACCTGAGAGTTTTTTCTATGCTTACTGATGTCATAAAATTATAGAATTGTGTGAGTCAGCACTTTAAGAACATATGAAATTTTTTTTTAAAGATTTCATTTATTTATTTGACAGACAGAGATCACAAGCAGGCAGAGAGAGAGGAAGGGAAGCAGGCTCCCCGCTGAACAGAGAGCCCGATGTGGCTCGATCCCAGGACCCTGGGATCATGACCTTAGCCGAAGGCAGAGCCTTTAACTCACTGAGTCACCCAAGTGCCCCAAGAACATGTAAAATTTTATCTGGAGGTCATTTTGAATAGCTTTCATCTACCAGCTATTGTTTTTCCAGCTCAACGCACATAGTGTATGTCAGTAACAGCAAAAACAAAAAGTAAATCTTACTAAAATTTAATCTTAATGCCTAGATTTCTGGGTTTGGAAAGGATAAGTTACAACTAAAAAGAGTAGGGATTAAAGTTCTAGGGCGCCTGGCTGGCTCAGTTAGAGGAGCATGTGGTTGCATTCTTGATCTCAGGGTCATGAGTTCAAGACTCATGTGGGGTGTAGATATAAAACCTTAAAAAAAAAAAAGAGTTCTAATACTGGCTTTACTAAAAACTTATTATGGCCAAAAGAAAGGCACTATATGTGTATCAAATGAAGGGAAAAAATTAATGGATCTAGTAATTCAGTAATTACTGATATTAACAAAGAGTAAATAATACAACTTACCTAAAGCTGCATGTCTATTTCTTTCCCCCAATTACAATAGCTCCCCAACCCCCCCCCAACTTATTTGTGGAAGATACATTCCAAGACCCCTGGTGGATGCCTGAAATCACAGATAGTACCAAACCCAATATATACTGTATTTTTCCCTATACATACTTTTAGAGTTTAATGTGTAAATTAGGCACAGTAAGATATTAATAACAATAACTAGTAATAAAATAGAACAATTATAACTATATACCATAATAAAATTTTGTTAATGTGGTCTCTGTCTCTGACAGTATCTTACTGTACCGTACTCACCCTTCTCATGATGCCGTGAGATGGTAAAACACCTACATGATGAGATGAAGCAAGGTGAATGGTGTAGGCACTATGATGTAGCTTTAGGCTACCAATAACCTTCTGTCAGAAGGAAGATCACCTGCTTCCAGACTGGGGTTGAACATGGGTAACTGAAATCATGGAAGTGAAACCATGGATAGAGACTACTGTATTTATGTATCCTAAGGAAAGAAGGAACCTGAAACTTAATGCTGGCATATTTCTACCTCTTTTCCTTCACAACCCCTCAGAAAAAAGGAAGCTTTGAATTATTTATCCCTAACATATTTATTTTTTCACTGATTGCAAGACTGTAATTCCATTATTTGTAAGATGACTGATGAATTATATTAAACTCAACAGTCAACCAAGCCTTTAGATCAAAGTAGTGCACCAGAATTTAATTTGATAAATATTTTATATGTCCACTACGTGCTGGGCAACAGCGGTAAATAAGACTCATCCCCTGCCCTCAATGGATTTAGTCCAACTGGAGAGAAACATTAAAATGAAAAATAAAAGAAAGACCTCCTCTACAAACTCCATCCAGAGATGAGAACTCTGAAACTATGGGAAATAGCTTTGCAAATATTTTCATACATATATGTGTACATAATACCACCCTTTTTTTTTTTAAGATTTACTTTTTATTTGACAGAGACACAGCAAGAGAGAGAATACAAGTAGGCAGAGTGGGAGAGGGAGAAGTAGGCCTCCCCAGGGAGCCCAATGTGTAGCTCGATCCCAGAACCCTGGGATCATGATCTGAGCCTAAGGCAGACACCTAAGGACTAAGCCACCCAGATGCCCCCCCCTTTTTTTAAATAAAAAACCTCAAATATATTGTTCTGTAACCCTTTTTTTCCTACATTATTCTATGTCAATTAGTACACTTTAAAAGTCACCATTTTTAATGAGCTGCAGAGTATTCCATTGTATGGGTGTGCCAAAATGTAACCAGTACTCTTATTACAAAATGTTTATGCTTAATTTCTTTTAAACTCAGGAAAGGGGACTAAGGGTATGGAAATCAGAGAAAAAAAAAATTGTAGCTAGCATTAACAGCGGTAAATTTAGCCAAGATGTTCTATAAAGCCAACAAAGGAGTTCATCTCCAAAAGGTGTGAGTTTTTAATACTATCTTACAGAGGTATTCTAGTTTATTTATTAATCACACCAAATGAATGTATGAATGAATGCCCCACTCCAAAAAGAACTTGAGATTTCTTATGTATTGTTTCTGTGAGTCCTAGATACTACAATTAATGTGTCACTAAACACATACACATACATACACACTCCTCCATCACAGACTTCCAGAACACAGAGCTTGGTGTCTTAATACCCTTATCTCTACTCCCGCCCCACCCCTTCCTGCTACCGTGAATGTCCTATTCCAGGCCTTAATATTACTTTTATCCCCGGGATCTGCAATGACTCTTTCTGACTTCAATCTCTGCCCATTCCAAATAATCCTACACGGTTTTTCTATATAATACTTCCTGAAGCAAAATATGACCTCCTTGCTCAAAAAACCCCAATCCCAATTATTAGAGAATAAATATTGTCCATCTAATATTTAATACTCTTCGTATTCAGTTTGGATAAGGCCACTAAATCTTCTAATCTTATCATCTACTACTTTGTCTCAAACACTCTCCAGTCAAATCCTAGTATAACAGATCTCTGAAAAGCTTCCAACTTCCTATCTATCATATACACACATTCCTCTCTTGTGAAAAGCAGATGGTCAAAGAACATTTATAGAATCAAAGATCGGGAAGGGATTTTAAAGATAACCTAACCTACTCACCTTAATTTGCAAATTAGTAACTTCTATCACTTACACAAGAACCCACAAATCTCCTATTTTAGCTCCCTTTCCATTATGCAGTGGTTCTCAAACTTTAGTATGCCCAACAACCAACCCAATGGTTATTAAAAAGACAGATTTCCTAGGCTCGACTGGAAAGATCATGCTCTAATGATATGGGCAAGGGCCAGGACTCATATTTTTTTAACAAACGCTTCAGGTTATTTTGAAATGGTCAAAACTTCAGACCATAATAAGAAAATCAGAAGGAAAAGAGAATGCAGTAAGAATATACAGCCTTGCAGCACTAAGCATGTCATCTGAAATTTTCCATTTTTGCTCCCACACTGGAACTTCCAAAAAACAGCTACTCACTGCTACTTGTGCAGAATCCATAAATCTCAGTCCAAAATAGTCACTTTCAATAAGGTCCAAATGGTACATTATCTGATCAAAGAGCTCTTGTCCTTTGGCTTTTTTCTGAAATGGTAAGAAAATAAATTAATCAACAAATGACTCACAAGATCAACAAGCCTGAACTGGAGATAGCTTTAGTTATACAAGATTTAGGGGCACTAGGTGGCTCAGTCAGTCGAGCATCTGACTCTTGATTTCGGCTCAGGTCATGATCTCAGGGTCCTGAGATCAAGCCCCACAATGGACTCCACACTCAACGGGGAGTCTACTTGAGATTCTCTCTCTGCCCCTCCCCTGGCTCGTACACAGGCTTCTTTCTCTCTCTCTCTCTCAAATAAACGAATCTTTACAAAATCTATTCTTAAAAACTTACTTGGAATACCAAAAATACTGCCATATATCAGGTAACATGTAAGATACTATAATTTTCCAGTAAACTACTTAAGGCCAAAAGAGAATTTGTGATGTATATGCACTTCTGCAGAAAGTGTTACTTCCTATCAACCAACAAACATCACCTTGTACTAATCACTGTAAGGAGAAACTCTTATTTTGTCTTGCCAATTTTTAAGAGTCACTAATTCAAAGGTGCTTTATAATGTGACTGGAAAGAGAAACACAAGAAAACTTAGAACACTGAAGTATGAATCATGTGGAACTAACTATATACTTGCCAACAGATTTTAGAGACAAGATAGAATCATCAGTGAAAACTTGGAGATCAGCCTTAAATGGAAAACAATATAAGGTTAAAAAGAGCAGATAAAAAAATGGAAGGTGGGAGGAATTATGGGACAATGAAAAAATACAGACATCAATGAAGAAGATACCAAGTGGGGAGGGAGGGTGAGCAATAAGCAAAGAAACTTGTTTGGAAAAAGCACTTCTCAAGAGTGTGGTCTCAGGACCCAAAGGTTTTCCCAAATACTTTGAAAAGAACCATAAGGTCCCTAGGATTCTCCTCATGTAGAAATTCAATGAAAACAATACATTGCAAGAGAGTAAATGCAGAAGCAGAAAAGAGGACCTAAGTATGTTCTCTTGGACCAGACATTAAAGAGATACACAAAAATGCGTAAGACAATGCTACTCTTCTCACTAAATTCTTTACTTAGTAAAATAGCTGTTTTTCACAAAAATACTTGTATGTTAAAAAAAAAAAATACTTGTATGTTACTAGGGCACCTGGATGGCTCAGTGGGTTAAATGTCTAACTTTGACTCAGGTCATGATCTCAGAGTCCTGGGACCGAGCCCTTCATCAGGCTCCCCACTGAGTGAGGAGTCAGCTTTTCCCTCTCTCTGCCCTCCGCCCATCTGATGCTCTTGCATATACCTGCCTACTTTCTCTCAAATAAAATAAATAAAATCTTTAACCGACTGAGCCACCCAGGCGTCGAAATAAATAAAATCTTTTAAAAAAATACTTGTATGTTACTTATAACACAAGGGGTATATTACTACTGTTTTAAAATTAACCAATAGATTTTTTTTTAATTTTTCAGTTTTAATTTCTAGTAAGTTAATTATCAGTAATTTACTAATAATTTTATGCCTATTAACATTAGATTTCCCTATGAGATTGAAGTGAAAAATCTGAGAATAATGCCTGCTGGCCCTCGGGATACTTGCCCTACTTAGAAATCTACAGTTTTAAACTAATTCTGGATATACAATTAGTTGAACTAAAGTTATTTGGATTCCATTCCCTTGACCCTCTTTTCTCAAAAACAAACCAAAAAACTCATCTGCCTCATTTCTCTATTATAGGTTTGATAGAAACATTCTTAAGCAATCTGGAGGACAAACTGCGGTTTATTTTATGCTATATAATCTCTACAGATTTAAAATTATGACTTACATTTATATATTGGAGTTGAAATAGAAGTTTTAATACAGATTAAAAAACTTTACAAGTTTTCTCTAGAGAAATCAATTCTTAAAAGTAGTTTCAGAAGTGAATAGTGCTGTTTCAACTCCTTTTACCTCTCTAGTTTCTTTGAATTCTGGTCCTTAATAATGTTATTAAGTTTATATCAGTTCAGTTTAAATAACTTTTCAGGGGGCACCTGGGTGGCCCAGTGGGTTAAGGCCTTCGGCTCAGGTCGTTGTCTCCGGGTCCTGGGATCAAGCCCCGCATTGGGCTCTCTCCTCAGCGGGGTACTTGCTTCCTCCGCTCTCTCTGCCTGCCTCTCTGCCTACTTGTGATCTCTGTCAAATAAATAAATAAAATATTTTTTATAAATAAATAAATAAATAAATAACTTTCCAGGGCCCTACCAATAAATAATCCATATAAAGTATATATTAGAGAAAAATTAATCTTACTGGTTAAGCAGTGTGTTATATTACACAGTGTATACTTGAGTTTTAGAATTTAAAAATTATGTAAGGTAATAGTATTATGAATGGTTTAAAAATGTGTAATGACCAGAGGACATTAGGTGGAGAGAAGTGAGTTGGGGGAAATTAGAGGGGGAGACTGAGAGAGACTGTGAACTCTGAGAAACACTGAGGGTTTTGGAGGGGAAACGGGTGAGGGGTGAGGGGGTCCTGGTGGTGAGTATTATGAAGGGCATGTATGCATGGAGCAGTGGGTGTGGTGCATAAACAATGAATCTTGGAACACTGATAAAATAAAATTAAAAAATTTTTTTAAATGTGGTATTTTAAGTGATACACCAATAAGTCAGAAAAAACTGTATTTTTAAATACGTTTTTTAAAGTGCCTTTTGAACATTTTTAAGCAATGGATTTAAACAACCACATAAAATAAATTGCCATGTTTAAAAAAAAATAAGGTAACTATCAATAGATACAACCCACATAAGCAAAAGCATTATTGGGATCTCAATTTTCAATGATTTTCATACACATCCTATCCATGCCCCTCCTCCTATGTAATTTTAAATTATGATTTTAGGTATTTCTTGTAAAATATATATATGCACATACACATACCAAACATACACAATTTTTTTACTAAATCATCAATCTCTGCCTTTTAATGGATCTTTATTTCAACTTATATTTTTGCTTTTCCTGCACTTTTTACCACCTTTCTTTCTGATAAAGTGCTATCCAAGTATCCCTTCACCAAGAGAAGAATTTTACTTGCCCTCATTCCCATGATCTCAGCCAATCCTCATGTTTATGAACATGCTTTCTCTTATTTCTATTCTCTGGTTGTGGCTGATTTGTTTAAGACAATAATCTTTATTTTAGTATTTTGAGCATTCTTTACACTCTTTAATGTATACACCACATAGATCTAATAGCATCTGCTAGATTTGTTTCTCTGCTCACTTGAGTTCTTCCTACAGAAATGTCCCCCATGTAGGACTTCGTATGAATAATCTTTAAAGGTCTTCTATGTTTGAGAATATTTTGATCATACTCTTACACCTGAATGACAATTGTCTCCTTATAAAATTCAGGGTTCAAAGTTATTTTCTTTCAATACTCTCTTCAATATTCCAAATGTATTACTCTTTTTCTTGCAGCTTATGCTGTTATTGAAAGTACAGTGACAATTTGAATTCTGGTCCTTAATAATGTTATTAATTTTCTTGGTAAGCTTTAGGCTTCTCTATCTTTGATCGTCTTAGATTTCAGTATAATGTATTAGGTGTGGTTTTTTTTCCTTAACTGTAACTTAGTATTTGGTATTCTATCGGGCTTTTAAATCTGCAATCTTTCATCTCCTTTTAATTCTGGGAAAACAATCTATTTCCTCAAGTATTTTTCCTCTACTTTTCTCATTTTAAATTTCCTACCTAAGTGCTGGCACTTCTACTTTCTTTTTTCTTAAACATATGTTCATTTAATATTCACATTTACTCTGATGATTATGGTTTATTTATCCATTTAACAAATACTTAACATAGAAAAGGTTCAGAAAGTTCTAGTAATGACAAAATTGCACAGCTAAAAAATGACAGTCTAGAATTTGAATTTTGCTGTCCCCCAAGCTCCAATTCCCTAAGGGTTACACACCACAAAGAGATTTGACTTGGAATGTCATGTCTCAGATCAATTAGATACCCCCAACTTCTTATCACAACCTTGTCTCTAAAGTTACTCTCAATGCCTAGGTTCTCCAACTACATGGAAACTTCTGGTACACTGATCCCACTTACTATCATTCATCAGCCTCCATTTCTCCTTTTTTAATTTTTTAAACATAATACAAAATATGCCATTTTAGCATATGCAACTCAATGCCATTAAATACATTCCCAGCGTGTACAACCATCACCATTTTGATTTCCAGAACTTTTCATCAAACCAACCAGAAACTCGGTACCCATAAAACAACCATTCCTCACACTCTTTCCCTTCAATCCCTAGTAACCTCTTTCCTACTTTCCGTGGCTTGTGAATTTACCTAGTCTATACCAAGTAGAATCGTACAATCTATGTCTTTTTGTGACTGGTTTATTCATTTAGCATGTTTTTAAAGCTCATCCATGTTGTAGCAGGCTCCAAAACTTCATTCCTTTTTAAAACTTGTAATATTCCATATTATGCATATACCATGTAGTTTATCCATTCATCTGCTGATGAACATCTGAGTTGCTTCCACTTTTTGGCTATTGTGAATACTATTATGAATAATGATATACAAGTATCTGTTTTGAGTCCCTGCTTTCAATTCTTTGGGTATATAAGTAAGAGTGGAATATAATTCTATGTTTAACTCTTGAGAAACTGCCCAACTGTTTTCCATAGTAGCTGCACCATTTTGCAATCCCACCAGCAACACATAAGCTTCCAATTTCTCCACATCCTCCCCAACATTTGTTATTTTCTGGGGCTGTTTTGGTTTATTTTGTTTGATACAGCCATCCTGGTAAGTGTGAAAAGGTATCTCATGTGATTTTGATTTGCATTTCCCTAATGCCAGTAATGCTGAGCCTATTTTCATGTGCTTATTAAACATCTGCTTCTTTTTTTTTTTTTTTAAGATTTTTTTGAAGATTTTATTCATTCATTTGAAGCCCCAATGTGGGGCTTGATCCCAGGACCCAGAGCTCATGAGTTAAGCCGAAGACAGAAAATTAACCATCTGAGCCACCCAGGTACCCTCCACCCCTTTTCAAATAAAGATTTTATTTGTCAGAGAGAGAGAGAGCGCGAGAGAGAGAGAGAGAGAGCGCACAAGCGCACAGAAGAGGGAGTGGCAGGCAGAGGGAGAAAGCAGGCTCCCAACAGAGTAGGGAGCCTGAGTGGGGCTCAATCCCAGACACCAAGATCATGACCTGAGCCAAAGCCAGACGCTTAAACAACTGAGCCACGCAGGTGTCCCGAGCATTTGCATATTTTCTTTGGAGAAGTATCTATTCAAGTCCTTCACACATTAAAAAGAAAAATTTTATTGAGGTGTAGCTAACATATAATATTAGTTTCAGGTGTACACCATAGTGATTCGACAATTATATAAAGTGCAAAATGCTCACCACAGTAAGTGTAGTTACCATCTGTCACCATACATAATTATTCCAATATTACTGACTATATTCTCTCTGTTGTACTTTTTATCACCTTCATAACAGCAAGTTTGTACCTCTTACTCCCCTTTACCTATTTTGCTTCCCTGCTTACCCCATTATAAATTCAGTTTTCAGCTGCATCTAGACCATCACTTGCTACTTATATTCTTCTTTTCCTTTCTCGTAACAAATTATTCCAGGTCACCACCTCTTTCAAACCCAGTTCTCACTTCACATCCTGTTTTCTGAAGATTAGGACCAACAAGATATTACCTTTTCATCAGCCTTCCATCTTTCCCAGCATAAGATGGTGATCCTTTCTAGAATGTTCATCCTACATTATCTACCTGTATATATAAAACCAATTCCTAAGATACATTTTTCCTATTCATTTGACAAACTCAAATCTCCCTATCTAGCCATTCTCTAGCCATTACTACCAAATCTCATGGCAATCCCCCAACTTCCCTTCATGTCCCTCCCCAAAAACTGAACAATATTTATTATTTTTTTAAGATTTTATTTATTTATTTGACAGACAGAGATGACAAGTAGGCAGAATGGCAGGCAGAGAGAGAGGAAGGGAAGCAGGCTCCCTGCTGAGCAGAGAGCCTGATTCGGGGCTCGATCCTAGGACCCTGGGATCGAGCCTGATTCAGGGCTCGATCCTAGGACCCTGGGATCATGACCTGAGCCGAAGGCAGAGGCTTTAACCCACTGAGCAACCCAGGCGCCCCTAAACAATATTTGTTATTAAACAATATAATTAACAATATTTATTAAGTCCCTAGGTACAAGGGACTACAGGAAATCTAAAAAATAAAGGACTGCCCCAGTAATTCCTTTAACCCTCTAAATCTGGCTTCTGAACACACCATTCCACTGAAGTTCCTTTTTCCACTTCATTCTATTACTCCTCTTTCAATGACCGCTACCTATGCTGTCATCATCTTCCACAAACAATATCACCCCCCCCAACTAGAGCTGAACTGTATTTTACTCAGTTCTAATGTTTATTAGAAGTCTCCCTCCACCATATCCACATACTAAGCATTCCTTCTGGTGCAGTCCCATTGTCTTGTGCCTATGTTACTATACAATCTCCGGGATTTTTTTCCTATAAAGAATCAATAAAATCAACTCTAAATCATGTCTCTTGAGTATTAAGAAACCAATAGAATAAAAACAAGTATGTAAAAATCCACACATTGTTTTAAACAGCTTTGAGATATAATTCACATACTATACCATTCACCATTTAAACGTACAAAATCCAAAGGTATATTCACAGATATGTACAACCATCACAATTCTGGAACATCTTCATTCCTCAAAAAGAAACCTTGTTATCTTTTAGTTATTGCCCAACCACCATTCCTACTACCCCCTCAAGTCCCTACCCATCTGCCCTTAGCAACCACTAAACCACTAATCTTTTTTTTTTCCTACAGATTTCTTTATTCTGGATTTTCATATGAATGAAGTCATATCACCAGCTGCTTTCACCTAGCACAATGTTGTCAAAGTTCACCCATGTAGCATGTATCAGTATTTCATTTCCTTCATGGCCAAATAATATCCCATTATATGGATATAGCACATCTTGTTTGTACATACATCTTCTGACAAACAGTTGGGTTTTTTTTTATCTTTAAGATAGTAAAAATAACACTGTTATGACTATCTGTGTATAAGTTTTTGTCTAAACGTGTGTTTTCAATTATCTTAGATATATACCTAAAAGTACAATTGCTGGAACATATGATAACTATGTTTAATCACTTGAGGAACTGCCAGGCTATATTCCCAAGCAGCCACACAACTTGATATTCCTGCCAAAAAATATAAGAAGGTTCAGATTTCTCCACATTCTCACCAACACTTAATATTATCTGACATTTTTATTTTAACCTTCCTAATTGATATGTAGTATCTCATTGTGGTTTTGATTTGCATTTCTCTGGTAACTAAGGATGTCAAGCATCTTTTCATGTATTTATCAGCTATCTGCATATCTTATATGCAAAAGTGTCTATTCAGATCCTTTGCCCATTTTTAAATTGGGTTATTTGTCTTTTTATTATTGGGTTTTAACAGGTTTTTTTTGTTTTTTGTTTTTTGTTTTTTTTTTTTTTTAAGATTTTAAGAGGGAGAGGGACGCCTGGGTGGCTTAGTTGGTTAAACTGCCTTCGGCTCAGGTCATGATCCTGGAGTCCTGGGATCGAGTGCACACTGGGCTCCCTGCTTGGCGGGGAGTCTGCTTCTTCTGCTGACCTTTCTCCACTCGTACTCTCTCTCTCATAAATAAATAAATAATCTCCCTAATAAATAAATAAATAAAATCTTTTAAAAAAATAATTTTTTTAAGAGAGAGAGATCACAAGCAGAGAGGCAGACAGAGAGACAGAGGGAAGCAGGCTCCCTGCTGAGCAGAGAGCCCAATGTGGGGATCAATCCCAGGACCATTACCTGAGCTGAAGGCAGAGGCTTAACCCACTGAGCCACACAGGCGCCCCGGGTTGTAACGGTTCTTTATATATTCTAGACACAAGTGCTTATCAAATATGTAACGTGCAAGTATTCTTTCCCTTTCTAAGAGAGGATCTTTTCACTTTCTTGATAATGGCCTTTGTGACATAAAGTTTTTAATTCTGATAAAAGTCCAACTTACTTTTTCTTATTTCGTTATTCATGTTTTTGGTGTCATATCTAAAAAACTGGTGCCAAATCCAAGGTCATGAAGATTTATCCCTATTTTTTGTTCCGTGAGTTTTATGGTCTTAGCTCTTATGTTTATGTATTTGATCCATTTTGAGTTAATTTTTGTATATGGCATGACCTAAAGTTCCCATTTCACTTCATTCTTTTGCATATAGCTATCCAGTTCTCCTAGCACCACTTGTTGAAAAGACTATTCTTTCCCTCACTGAATGGCTCTGGCACCCCTGTCATTAATCAACTGACCATAACCAAAGCAATCTTAAGGAAGAACAAAGCTGGAGATCTCACGATCCCAGGTTTCAAACTATACTACAAAGTTAATGTTAATAAAAACAGTACTGGTACTGGCACAAAAACAGACACATAAATCAATGGAACAGGACAGAGAGCCCAGAAATAAATTCACTCTTATATGGCCAATTAATCTACAATAAAGGAAGCAAAAATGCACACCACGGAAAAGACAAGTCTCCTCAATAAATGGCATTGGGAAAACTGGATAGCTACATGCAAAAGAGTGAAAGTGGACCAGTATCTTACACTATATACAAAAACTAACTCAACATGGATTAAGGATTTAACTCTAAGACCTAAAACCATAAAACTCCCAAAAGAAAATGTAGGCAGTAATCTCTTGGGCCCTGGCCCTAGCAATATTTTTCTGGTTTAAGTCTCCTCAGGCAAGGGAAACAAATCAAAAATAAACTAATAAAACTACACCAAACTGAAAAAGTTCTGCACAAACAAGGAAAACCATCAACAAAATGAAAAGGCAACCTACTGAGTAGTAAAAGACATTTACAAATGATATTCCGATAAGAGGCTAATATCCAAAATATATAAAGAACTCACAGAACTAAATATCAAAACAAAAAACAAAAAAAAAAACAAAAAAACCCACAAATAATTCAATTAAAAAACGGGAAGAGGACCTAAAATAGACACTTTTCCAAAGACATACATATAGCCAAAAGACACATGAAAAGATGCTCAACATCACTCATTATCAGGGAAATGCAAATCAAAACCACAGTGAGGTATCACCACCTCACACCAACCAGAATGGCTAGTATTAAAGGACAAGAAATAAGTACTGTGGAGGATGCAGAGAAAAGGGAACTCTCGTGCACTGCTGGCAGGAATGTAAACTGGTGCAATCATAATGGGAAACAATAGAAAGTTTCCTCAAAAAATTAAAAACAGAATTACCATATGACCCAGTAATTCCACTGCTAAGTATTTACACAAAGAAAACAAAACACTAATTCAAAAAGAGAAATGTACCCCTATGTTTACTGCAGCATTATTTCCAACAGCCAAAATACGGATGCAACTTAAACGTCCACCGATAGATGAATCAATAAATATGTGGTGTATATATATACACACACACACATATTTATGTGTGTGTGTGTGTGTGTGTGTGTGTGTGTGATGGAATATTACTCAGCCAGAAAAAAAGGAATGAAATCCTGCCATTTGCAACAACATGGATGGACCTAGGAGGTATTAAACTAAGGAAAATGAGTCAGACAAACAAAGACAAATACCATGTGATTTTCCTATATGCAGAATCTAAAACATAAATGAACAAAACACACAAAAAACCAGATTCATGAATACAGAGAATAAACTGATGATTGCCAGAAAGATAGGAGGGGGGATAGGCCAAACAGATGAAGGGGATTAAGAGGTACAAACTTCCAGCTATAAAATAAATAAGTCATGGTGATGAAAATACAGCATTGGGAATATAGTCAACAATAGAATAAATATAAAGAACAAATATATAATAAACATATATAAAGAATAACAATTCTGTACGGTGACAGATGGTAACTACTTATCATGGTGAGCATTTCAAAATGTGTATGTAATTGTCCACACTGTGTTATACATAATATAATACTGTATGGCACCTGGATGGCTCAGTGGGTTAAACCCTCTGCCTTCGGCTAAGGTCATGATCCCAGGGTCCTGGGATCGAGCCCTGCATTGGGCTCTCTGTTCAGTGGGGAGCCTGCTTCCCTTCCCCCCTCTCTGCCTACTTCTCTGCCTACTTGTGATCTCTGTCAAATAAATAATCTTTATTAAATAAATAAATAATAAATATCTTTTAAAAAAATACTGTATGTCAAAAAAAATACTGTATGTCAATTAAATTTTTTAATTTTTAAAAAACTTTAAAAACCAGATAACAACACTATAGACATTTTCCAAAGAAGATGTACAAATAACAAACACATGTAAAAAGATGCTCTTCAGTAATCATTAGGAAACTACAAAATCAAAACCACAAATGAGGTACCACTTCACACCTACTAGGACAACTATAATTTTAAAAATGGAAAATGACAAGTGTTGAGGGATGTAGAGAACCTGGAACTGTCCTACATTGCTGATGGGTATGTAAAATGATACAGTTGGTATGGAAAACAGTTCCGAAAAAAATTAAACCTGGAACTATCATATGACCCAGCAATTCCATCCTCAGGTATCATACCCCAAAGAATTAAAAACAGGTACTACAACAAACACCTGCACATGAATATTCACAGCAGTACTATTCACAGTTGCTCAAAGATGGAGAGAACCCAAACGTCCATCAACTGATGAATGGATAAACAAAATATGATTTATCATACAATGGAGTATTAGTCAAAATAAAAAAGAATGAAGTACTGATAAATGTCATAGTACAGATGAACCTCAAAAATATTAGGCTAAGTTAAAGAAAGGTCACAGATTGGATAATATTCCATTTATATAAAACATCCAAAACAGGCAAATCCTTAGAGAAAGAAAACCAACTAGCAGTTATCAGGGGCTAATGGGAGTTATCGAGTTTCCATTTGGGATGACAAAAATATCTTAGAACTAAACAGAGGTGATGGTTGTACAACATGGTGATTGTACTAAACACCAATAAATTATGCACTCTTTGAAAAGTTTTACTTATTGAGGTAATCTGTACACCCAACATGAAGCTTGAACTCATGAACCCAAGATCAACAGTCACACACACTTCCAACTGAGCCAGACAGGCTCCCTGAACTTTAAAATAGTTAATGTTATGTGGTGCCTGGGTTGCTCAGTCAGTGAAGCATCTGTCTTCTATCAGGTCATGATCCCAGGGTCCTGAGATTGAGCCCCTCCCTGGAATGGAGCCCCATATTGGGCTCCCTAATCAGCAGGGAGTCTACTTCTCTCTCTTTTTTCACACCCCCCCCATCCCGTGCTCTCTAGCTTGCTCTCTAACAAATAAAACCTTTAAAAAAAATAATAAAATGGTTAATTTTATTTTATAGCAACTTTCTTCAATTCAAAAAAATTATTCATTAAAAAACATCTTAAGAAACATCCCCCCCAAAGAAACAACTGACCACAGATGTATGGCTTTACATCTGGATTCTCTATTCTGTTGCAATAATTTATGTGTCTATTCTTTTTTTTTTTAAGATTTTATTTTTTTTTTTTTAAGATTTTATTTATTTATTTGACAGACAGAGATCACAAGCAGGCAGAGAGGCAGGCAGAGAGAGAGGAGGAAGCAGACTCCCTGCCAAGCAGAGAGCCCAATGTGGGGCTCGATCCCAGGACCCTGAGACCATGACCTGAGCGGAAAGCAGAGGCTTTAACCCACTGAGCCACCCAGGTGCCCCAAGATTTTATTTTTAAGTAATCGCTACACCCAGTGTGCAGCTTGAACTCACAACCCTGAGATCAAGAGTCACATGCTCCACTGAGCCAGCCAGGCACCCCTATGTGTCTATTCTTGTGCCAGCAGCACACCATCTTAATTACCATTGCTTTATACTGAGTCTTAAGGCTAAGTGTGAATCCTACTACTTTGTTTTTCTTCAGTATTATTTTGGCTATAATAAGTCCCTTGCAATCCCACATGAATTTTAAAATAAGCTTGTCAATTTCTACAACTAAATCAACTGGTATTCTGGAGGGGATTATGTTGAATCTATAGATCAATTTGGGGTGTACTGCATCTTAACAATATTAAGTTTTCATAAACATAGGATACCTATAAATCTTATTTATCTAAAAAGGTTTAACTACACAAGGGCTATATAATTAAAGCCTTCAGCGCCTATATCAGCAAAGTAGATATATTAAATTATTATCAACTGGGGCGCCTGGGTGGCTCAGTGGGTTAAAGCCTCTGCCTTCCGCTCGGGTCATGATCCCAGGGTCCTGGGATCAAGCCCCACATCGGGCTCTCTGCTCCGCAGGGAGCCTGCTTCCTCCTGTCTTTCTCTGCCTGCCCCTCTGCCTACCTGTGATCTCTGTCTATCAAATAAATAAATAAAATCTTTAAAAAAAAATTATTATCAATTGATTAATCATTTTTTATTAATTTAAAACTTGAGAGATGCAGAATGATAAAAGACTATTTACTAAACAACACTAAGTTCATAAATCAAATAATAAAATCTTTTAAAAAATTATTATCAATTGATTATTTTTTATTAATTTAAAACTTGGGAGATGCAGAATGATAAAAGACAAGACTATTTACTAAACAATATTAAGTTCATAAATCAAAGTTTCTGTGGCATTTCCATTTCAAAGTTAGAAATTTCTACCTGATGCTTTTATCATTCACTGAAAGGCATTAGGCATTCTCACTATAATTAGTTCTTTAAAAAGGGCATGGGGGAGCCCAGGTAGAAGGTACTTAAATTCCTCTCCCAGTTTTGAGATGAAGACAGCAGAAGGAGGAAAATGACCATTACTATTGGTATATTTTAATTTGAAGTCCATATATCTAAATTATCTATTTAATCACTGATAATCACTTACATATTGCCTGGGCAATCATCTTAGTTCCACTTGTTATTATCACTAGTGACCTTAATCCTAGTGGAAAAGGAGTATGTGCTTCATCCAATTTTCAAAATCAATTTTAAATCCTCTTTTGGAATCATACTAGACTGGCTGAATAGCTAAATCAAAAAAAAGGGGGATACTTTCTTTTTAGAAATTAATATTCCTCTGGTCTATTTTTTTTCTTTCAGTAAAACAGTTTAGCTGGCAGGCCAATGCCCATTTTAAACTCACGCAAGCATCTAGAATTAGATCTTAACTCTAGGATTTCACCTGCAGAGCTGAAAAGGCAATTGTTCTACTCCCACAAAAAGTCAAATTGAAAACTCTCGGCTTTTTCCACTACAACGGTCTACGTGAGAGGTCAGCTAACATTTCTGGCCATCCACCCTATTGAGCATATCAGGCATAGGAAACCACTCTATAGCAGTCACTAGTAATTTGTTCCATTACTTTAGAACCTCATGCTGTTTCTTCTCCACAAAACACTGCCTCTTTAAAAAGATCCTTTACCAAGTCTACTTTCCTAGTATTTCCTAGCCTCTCCATCCACAACCCAGAAGACTTCATACTTCAAACATTAGGTAATAAGAAACTTCTTTCCAGTCTCTCACACAGCACTCTTGAACTTTTTATCACATATCTAATGTATTTTAACATAATATTACACAAAACCCTTAAGATACTTATCAAGAAAAAAATGAATATGAAAACTCCTCAAAGAGATATCACATATTGGAATGCTTGAAAAACCCTCAAAAAGCCCTTATAGGAAGAAAATGTAAATGCCTTCCAGTCCTCCAGATTCAAAAACCGCAAAGATGTCCAGCCTAATGTACAAAGATAATAAAACATACCCATGATGATGACTTCAAACACTTCAAGAAATCTTATGGTTAATTTTATCACATTCCTCTGTTTATTTTTACATTCCATTATTTTTTAAATGTGTAAGGTATATACCTAGTACATTCTAAATTATCCTATTAATCAGAATATTCATTTAAATAAACTAATTCCTTAATCTCACTCTGTGAGTTAAAGGTCACAGTTAAAGGTTAAGTTAAAGGTCTTTCGGAGTTTATTCAACTGTATACTGTAGCAACATTTAGGCTATCACCTTGCACAAAGACATTTTTTATTGTATTTTGGGTATATAAGGTGTATACTAAAACGGATGTGCACGGAGGGAAGACTGAACATCCAGTGACACAACAAATCATACATTTTATAGCTTAGTTACATAAATCTTTTTTTAAGATTTGATTTATTTATTTGAGAGAGAAAGAAAAAGTACACAAGGGAAGGAGCAGAGAGGAAGGAAGAGGGAGGGACAAAGAATCTCAACCAGACCCCTGCACTGAGTGCGGAGCCTGATGTGGAGCTCGATCCCACTACCCAGAGGAAACCTGAGCGGAAACCAAGAGTCAGAGGCTTAACAGACTTAGCCACCTAGGTGCCCCATTAATAAATCTTTTGACACAGAACAAAGACATTTGTGTTAGTAAATACCTCAGAAAGAAACTCAACTGCCCTCCTAACCTTACAGTTACCTCTCCTGCCCCTCAAAAATGCATAAGTTAACCCCTTTCAAATACATCAGACTGTTTCACATCTTGAGCTATAATTTATACATTCATAACTGTAAAAAGAAACCATCTAAAATTTTAATAAAATCACAACATCTTGTCTTGAAATGAAGATGACTGTATAAAAAACCTCCTCTGCAAACTACTTTGGGAGTAAAGACATAAACAGAGCTGAGAAGTATGAATTTCTTTTACTCCATTTCCTTAAAATTTAGGCAAGCACAACTGCTGAAGAAGCATTTGTTTTGAGGAAAAGTGAGAAGTGTTTGGAAAATTAGAGAAAAATATAGAGAATTAAAAGTCTTATAGTATGCATGTATCATTATTCCCAAATACTCTCATTGTTTTAATAACTACTCAACAAGGATGGTGAGAAATCCACTAGAGTACCCTACGTATTGCCATCGTAAAGAACACACATAAAGAATTCACAAATGATCTATGCCAATAAATGCCCTATCATTAAATATTTCAGTAATTTCCACAATCCCAGAAAAATATTATCATGCTGGGTATCTAAGGTTACCTGATCCATGTACCTCAATGTTACACTGCCTGATCCACACTAACCCAGATTACCTAATTTCCCCAGGAAGTTACCAAGAGAAAGTTCAAATGAAGAAAGTGATCTCATATAGAATTTACAAATGGTCAGCAGAACCTACACATACCGGCAAGTCCACACTAACATCAGTACCATCCAGAAGAGACACCCGACATGTGATGACGGACTTAGAGTCTCCAGCTGCAGGAATGTGTGTGGCAGCTCGTTGAGCTTCTCGGAGTCGTTCCTTTTCGGCATGTTTACGCATTGACCGACGCCCAAGTGTTCTACGGAAGAAGCTCAGCATTTTTGTCACTAATAAAACCAGAGAGAAAAAGGTATTAGCTGACTACCCACAATGTACAGTCAGACAAATGGTGTTATTTAGTAAAATCTTGTGACCACTACAAACATACTGTTAAAAGCAGCAAGTAAATTTGAAAAACATAATTAAAACTAGCTACTTACCTCAAAGTTCTTGAAAAATTCTATATAAAATAGAGTTAAGACTTACAGCATTTCTTAATTTACTGGTCTATTTTATAAGGAGCTGATAGGAGACAACAAATATTTATGAAGTTTATCAGGTCTTCCGAGTCAATGAATTTTATGTACAATTGCCATATAACTCTACAAACATTAGGAGACAATCCACACACTAACATATCCTTTGATGACCATTAACAATTCTAAAAAGTTCCATTTCTTTTCTGAGCAATCACAATAAAAACACAAAAACGGGCACCTGCCCGCTCAGTGCATGAAATACTCGACTCTTGATCTCAGGGTTGTAGGTTGTAGGTTGTGGAGGATTACTTAAAAATAAAATCTTAAAAAACAAATAAATAATCACCTAGTTCAGCTAATACACAAATATAATTCAAATACATTTTTGTTAAATAGTCTATTATTTAAAGATTTTAAATTACTATTTAATAGTCAATTCTTTATAATGTTAAATTATGTTAAGGCCACTTTTCTTATCTTTATTGAGAATGATAAGTTTAATGAAAATAGGTTTAGTAATTTTTTAAAAATTTTTTAAAGATTTTATTTATTTATTTGACACAGAGAGAGCACATAAGCAAGAGAACAGCAGGCAGAGGAAGAGGGGGAAGCAGGCTTCCACTAAGCAGGAGCCCAATGTGGCACTCGATTCCAGGACCTCAAAATCATAACCTGAGCTGAAGGCAGACACTTAACCAACTGAGCCATCCTGGCACCCCTGGTTAGTAGTTTTAAAAATACAGCAAACACAAATGGTAATACCATAAAAACCATCTTGCTAACCTAATGTTTAATTTATGCAAATAAGAGAATGAGAAAAATAAGTTAAAGACAATGATTAACTCCGGAGAAAACAAGAAGTTGAGCAGAAAAGGGAGAGTAATCACAGTATACAACATGACTTAGCTAATGTTTAAATATTCATAATACTATAAATACTAAGTACTGATCTAAGCATAACTGTAAAGTAACTCTAAGAAGAAATATATAACAAGGAGATGCACAGAGCCAATTCCTCATCTTTCCAAGTTGGAATTCAACAGCTAATTCCTGAAACCAAGTATCAAGAAGTGAAATAAAAGCATCTTACTTTAAATGTGAAAGTGTTTTCCTTGAGGACAGAATAGAACTCAGCAGAGTGCTATTTTTAAAAAGAAGCCTTCAGGTTAGGTGACTCAAATGTAGTTTATACATTTATAAACTTGATTAAAATAAAGCTAATTTTAAAAGTAAAAACGAGCACATTAAAAAACAAGTCTCTATAAACTGAAGATGATCATACACATATCACATATGAATAGTCCTACATAAATGAGTAAACTGGCAAAGCTGTGAGACTTGTCCTTTGTATGTTCATCTACTTAAATTCCAAGAAAATAAAACTAGGTAAGTTTTCAATTTACAAAGCACTCATATGTAACGTCTGGCTGCAGTCTCTTTCTCTTCAGGTTTCTCTTCAGACATTGCTCCTTTTGCACTTTGCTATCCATTCTTGTTTCAGCTACCTAAGAAAGGTACTTATTATCCCAGATGTGGAAAGCCCATGTGTCAGAGACTCCCTACCTATTTTTTAATTCAATTCTACCTATTATCTCCCCTGAGAGACATTCTCTGATAACCAAAGAGTTAGTCACTCCCATCATCACACTTCCACTGAAACATGAAAATATTTTACTGTATCACTAATCAGATTTTAATTATTTATTAACATGTCTGTCTCATTTATTATAAACTCCTAAAGACATAATTCCTATTTTGAATAGCCAGCCACCCAGAACACCTCATTAAGTACAACAAATGGTTAGTAAATAATCTTACTTGCATCTCAGAAAAACTCCCAAAATTTTATCTTATTTTGATGAGTAAACTAAGGGTCCAATAAATGAAACCACTGGCCACATCCATTATTTAG
The DNA here is from genome assembly GCF_020171115.1 of Neogale vison. Lineage (NCBI taxonomy): Eukaryota > Metazoa > Chordata > Mammalia > Carnivora > Mustelidae > Neogale > Neogale vison. The sequence goes on along the minus strand of NC_058093.1, from coordinate 104,414,191 downwards.
TAAATAATGAAGACAGGGGCTCAAACTGATTTTTCTGATTCCAAATTCTTGGTCTTTCTACTACATCACAGAACAATTCATGTAAAACTTGTATCTTAGAGGTAAGAAATCATCAAAGATCATAGCTAAATAAAAAGAGTCTGAATGAAAATATAAGCAAAAACATACATATAAATTTGGGTTTTTTACAACTTACTTCAGCTTATTCGACAAACAAACTGCAAGGGGAAAAAAGAAATGCAAAGAGAACTATGGATTAAAACAGACTAGGGGTGCCTGGGTAGCTCAGCGGGTTGAGCCTCTGCCTTTGGCTCAGATCATCATCCCAGGGTCCTGGGATGGTGGCCCCCATCCGCTCTCTGCTCAGCGGGGAGCCTGCTTCCTCCTCTCTGCCTGCCTCTCTGCCTACTTGTGATCTCTTGTCTGTCAAATATATAAATAAAATCTTAAACAAAAAAGGACTTAAAATACAAATCCATCAATCACAATACACATACATTAGATCCTAATTTAAATAAACTTTTTTTTTTTTTTTTAGTTGTATGATGTTATTATTAGGGAAAGCTAGGTCAAAGATAAATGGGAGGGGCGCCTGGGTGGCTCTGTCAGTTGATCAGCTGCCTTCAGCTTGGGTCATGATTCCGGGGTCCTGGGATCAAGCCCCACATCAGGCTCCCTGCTCGGTGGGGAGCCTGCTTCTCTCCCTCCCTCTGCCTGCTGCTCTGCCTGCTTGTGCTCTCTCTCTGTGTCTCAAGTAAAATCTTTAAAAAAAAAAAAAAGGTATATGGGAACTCTACTACTGTAACTTCCGCATAAGTCTAATTTGATTTCAAAATATAGGAAATTTTAAAGTCACAAATTTGTTAGGGGGCCCGGGTGGTGCAGTGGGTTGAGTGTCCAACTACTGGTCTCAGCTCAGGTCACAATCTTGGGGTCCTGGGACTGAACCCTGTGTCGCTCTGCCCTCGGCGCAAAGTCTATTTGGGATTCTCTCTCTCTCCCTCTGCCCATCCTGCTCATGCTGTCTCTCTCTCTCAAATAAATAAATAGAATCTTTTTTTTAAAAAAAAGTCACACATTTGCTGTTACTCATATAATTTATAAGAAGTCTTGTATAACCAGTTGATACTTTAAACTAAATGCGTTTGTGGGGTACCTGGGCGGCTCAATTGGTTAAGCTTCTAACTCGTGATTCTGGCTCAGGTCATGATATTGAGATGGTGAGATCAAGACCCGCATCAGCTCTGCTCTAGGCACAGAGCCTGCTTAGGAGTCTCTCCCCATCTCACCCTGGTCACCTGTTTTCTATTTCAATCAAAAAAGAACAAGAAAAAAAGACAGTAATAATAAAATTTAAATTAGATGCATTTATAAACATGATGAAAATAAAAGCTGAAATACTGGGATAATACCAATGTAATAAAAAATTCAATTGCTATAAATTAAGGATTATAGTCTCATTTTACAAGTATGCATATTGCTACGTAACTAGGTAAGTTAGCAAAGCCATGATAGTTGTCATTTGAACTTCCTAAGGACATAAATTATACAGGCACACATTTGAACACTGGCTGGACTGTTTATGATAACCAAGGAATTGCTGCCATTTTTCTTTTATATAAAATAGTGGTATTAAAGTAAAGTGGATATAGAAACTGAAGAAATTGCCCAGGTAAGTGGCCACTGTTGCAGTATCATGGGTACATGGGGGTTCATTATACTCTTCTGACTACTTGAATTTTTCCAAAATAAAAGATCTTCAGGGCACCTGGGTGGGTCAGTAGGTTAAGCCTCTGCCTTCAGCTCAGGTCATGATCTCAGGGTCCTGGGATCAAGCCCCGTTATCATGCTCTCTGCTCAGTGGGGAGCCTGCTTCCCCCTCTCACTCTCTGCCTGCCTCTCTGCCCACTTGTAATCTGTCAAATAAATAAATAAAATCTTTTAAAAAAACACACGCACAACAGAAAAACAACAACAACAACAAAACAGAAGTTTTTCTAAGGGAAAATAATGTTCAAAATGCACTATAACTGTGTGAGTCCTAGGAAGCAAATGAACTATAAATCAAGTTTTCTGACTTTCACCTTATCTTCTACCTAGAAAACAAAAATTCATTATTCAAGTACGGTTAACCTGCTAAGGAAAAACAAAGCTTCTTTAAGATTTAGTATCTACATATTTTGAACCATAAAACCAATGCCACAAACAACTTATTTTTACAAAATATAAAAGCAAGTTATATGAAAATAAATTCCAGATGGACTAAGAATTTAAAATCAAAGAAATGATAAAGTACTGGAAGGAAACAATATATTAAAGAGTTTCTAGGAGCGCCTGGGTGGCTCAGTGGGTTAAGCTGCTGCCTTCAGTTCAGGTCATGATCTCAGGGTCCTGGGATCGAGTCCCGCATCGGGCTCTCTGCTCAGCGGGGAGCCTGCTTCCCTCTCTCTCTCTCTGCCTGCCTCTCCATCTACTTGTGATTTCTCTCTGTCAAATAAATAAATAAAATCTTTTTAAAAAATAAATAAATAAAGAGCTTCTAAATTTAAATTATTAATAGGCAGTTTAATGAAGAATTATCACAAACCATTAAGATAATGCAACAGAAAAAAATGGGCAAGATATGAAGAAACAAGCTCAGTTCTAAAAGATGATATGAAATGAAAATATGTATAAAAAAATTTAACCTCAAAAATAACAAACAAAATCTAAACTAAAAAATGAGATACTATCTGTCATTTAAGACTCAAGATAGCCAGTGTTGAAAAGGATATGGGAAAAACAATCACCTTCATACACTGTCCTCTTTGGAGCATTTAACCACACTATCAAAAATGTTAATGTGCCCCCACTTTCACTCAGCAATTATATTGCTGGTAGGATAGCCTAAGAAATAGGATGTGATCCAAATTGTAGAAGTAAGGATTTTCATGGCATAATTTTAAATATGTCCATCAACATGCTGTGGTTAAACAAATTAATGTTACACAACTCAGCTGTTTTTTAAATACAACTGACTTAGACATAGACAAAATTTCTAAGTGAAAAGTGAAATCAGAGAAAAGTGGTAAGTTTTATCCCCCTCTAAGGTGGGATACCTACATATTCACAAAAGGACTAAGACATGCGAAGTGTTAAGTGAGGTTATCTCTGGAGAGGATCATGTGGAGGTACTGAAGTCCGCTATAATAAGAATATATGACTGTGTCAAAAGAGGTTTCTTTGTTTAAGATTTTCTTTGACAGAGAGAGAGAGTGAGAGAGTGAAAAAGAGAACAAGCACAGAACCAGGGGAAGCTGCAGGCAGAGGGGGAGGGAGAAGCAGGCTCGCTACTGAGCAAGGAGCGGGATGTGGGGCTGACTCCAGGATCTGGGGATCATGACCTGGGCCAAAGGCAAATGCTTAGCGAACTGAACCAGTCAGGTGCCCCTCAAAAGAGGCAATTTTTTCTTAAAAAATTGTTAAGTGACACCTGGATGGCTCAGTCAGTTGAGCACCCGACTCTTGTTTGATTTCAGCTCAGGTCTTGATCTCAGGTTTCTGAGTTTAAGCCCAGCGTTGGGCTCCACAATGGACATGAAGCCTAAGTAAAAACAAAATTGTTAAAAGAAGAAGAGTTTTCCCGTATTCATTCTTTCTCCATCCCCCACTACCACTTTCATTCTACATGCTACAGCAGTGGGTTTTTAGCAACCACATATCTGATCCCAGGTAAAAAATCATTAATGGTCTTGCTCTGGATCCAGCTCTTCCTCCTGCCTCACCTTTCAGGCAGCCCCCTCCCAGCTGTTCACTCTGCCCTGCTATCCCTGCTGCTCAATCCAACGATGTTTTTAACTGTGGACCTTTTTGTTTTGTTTTGTTTTGGTTGTTCCATCATTCTGGAATGCTCTTTCCACTTCACCTCTCCCATTTCTTCAGAAAAGCATTCCCTGACTCCTGAGTCTAAATTAAGTGCTCCTTTTAGTACCCTTAGACTCTTCTTTATAACTTTTACCAAAACTGTAATTAAATACCTAATTGCTTAATTATCTTTTTTACTGGGTACTTCCCCACTAAAGACTCAAGGATCTGGTCTGACTCAGTCAGCAAGATGACCTAGCTAGCACAACAATCAGAATATTAGGCACTCAATAAAGAACTTGTCTGACACTAAAACGATAGAGTGGAATTCTCAAAAAGTAGATTTACATGTTTTTTTAATGCATTTTAATCTGTGATTACAATAAAAAAAAATACAAACTGAAGTAATCCATTTACTACCTAAATTAACTGAAGCTGTTTTTAAATATGTATCTAAAACTCAAGTTTGTCGTGAAATGTGTATATTGTCAAATGTGACTGGTGGCCACATTCTTTGGTAGGCATTTGCTTTTTGATAAAGCAATGTACCAATTTACAACAACTGCCATAGGTGTATCTTTAACCCCACTAGTCCCAACACAGAAAAATGCCTGCAGAATACATATCAATTTCTTTTTTTTTTTAAGATTTTATTTATTTATTTGACAGAGATCACAATTAGGCAGAGAGGCAGGCAGAGAGGAAGGGAAGCAGGCTCCCCGCTGAGCGGAGAGCCCGATGGGCTCGATCCCAGGACCCTGAGATCATGACCTGAGCTGAAGGCAGAGGCTTTAAGCCACAAAGCCACCCAGGCGCCTCACATATCATTTTCTAATGAAGCTCACCTATAAAAAGAAAACAAACCTGCAAACTAGCTTACCTGTACGAATAATTCACTATGTTAAGTAGGTTTCAGCTCGTTTTAGCAATGTCAGAAATGGAGTTATAAGTAATTGCCCCCCTAATTCTTAACAAAATACTCCTGATATTAACTTAAAATGTTGTCAGAAGGTTTAAAAGAGGGGTGCCTGGATGGCTCAGTCGATGAGGCATCTGCCTGAGTCCCAGGATCAAGCCCCCACATCTGGCTCCCTGCTCAGCAAGGAGTCAGCGTCACCCTCTGCCTCTCCCCCTGCTCCTCTCTCTCTCTCTCACACTCTTCCAAATAAATAAAATCTTTCTTAAAAAGGGAGGTGGGGGTAAAAGACTTGGGTCTCCTCGCTATTAGCTAAAATTCATGAGACTTAGTGGCCATAAAGATAGTGACACGAACAATTAATGTTTACACACCGAAAAACCCCAACCTTAACACGCCGAGTCAGGGGAGGGGCGGGGGAGGGTCCTTTGGATCGCGCCATTGCCGGTAACCCACCTGCCCCTCACAATTTCCAAGTGGCCGAACTTGCAGTCTTAACGCAAACCAACCCCAGATGTCCACCTGGGTTTTTGTTCTAAGATCGCGGCGGTTTTTTTCCTTTGACTTGCCACATCCCCCTCGCCAGCCGGACAGCAAAGTCGAGACCTCTTAGAGAAGGGCGACCCCCGGCCGCTCCGGAGGGGGCCGGGACCGGGCAGGGGTTGGGCCGGCACACATTAACCCGCCTCACCCCCGGCTCTCTGCTCCGGCCGCGCAGCCCAGTATCGCCCGAAACTCTGAGGCCCGGCCCCATTGGCCGCCACCGCCCCTCCCCTCCCGGCAGGTTTAATATTTTCCCGGTCCGCCAGGGAAGCAGCTGGGGCTGGAGCGTCCCGAAGCGAGGCCGCGAGAACAGACCTTCGACGCGAGCCAGAATGGGCCCGCGGAGCGGTGAGGGGAAACGGGGTGTGGACCAAGCCCGATACGGGCAGTGCGGCCGGGGCCACTGGGCCTCACGCTTACCTGGGCTGGGGACCGAGGCGCGGTGGCAAAGGCAGCGCGGAGAGCCGGCGACGCGAGGGTTGAGGTCTGGTGAGCGACTGAAAAGGGGGCGGCTCCTCCTGAGACGCCAAGAAATGGCGGCCTGAGGCGCGCGCCCACCCTGTGTTAATCCTCTGAAGGACCCCAGCCGTCCGCTGGCCCGCCCCTTAAAGCCCCCTCTAGGCTCCGCCCTCAGGGGGGCGGGGCGCAATGCTCTTAAATGGGCAATGACACCGCCGCGGAAATCGCCCGGCTTGGTGAGACTCCTGTTCAACCGGCGATGGCAGGCCCTGTTGAATCTGCCACCACTGCAAGAGGCCCGGCATCCCGGCTAGTTTAAAGGGGCGCTGCCGAAATCCAGCTCTGGCTATCAGACTCCTCCTTGAGAGGGGGTGCACGCCCGCGGAGAGCCCCCAGATTAGTCCCATCCCAAAGGTAGTTTAGTCCTGTCTGAGCCCAGCGTCAGGTGCTGCTAGATTCATTTACTCACTTGTTGGAGAAACTAATTCATTAAGCAATCTTTAGTGCCCTGTCGTTAGAGGAACTTTTCATTGTAGTGGGGAGGAAGACGGTAACAAATACTTATTAAATAGTGCTATGATGAAGAAAAATGAAAGAACGGGAAATAGATTTCTGTTTAACATAGCATGGTCAAGGAGATCCTTTGTGACCAGGGGACATTTCATCTGTTCTTTCTACAGATAATTTGTGAAATTAGCTATTGTGGGCCAGTCTGTTTTCTAGACACCAGAGATACACCAGATAATCAAGACAGACAAAAATCCCTCATGAAGCTTAAGTGCGAGCAGGAGGGACAGAAAATAAATGAGATAGATTAGAAAAATTAGATACTGTGTTAGGCAGTGATGAATGATAGAGAAAAATCAAACCACGGGACAGAAATAGGAACTAAGAAAGTGGTCATTTTAGATACCAGCTAGGTAAGGAGGAAGGCCTCAACAAGATGACCTTTGAGCGAAAATCTAAAGGTGGTAAAGATGGTTGTGGACCCCTGGGGGAAGGGCAGAGGTTATTAACTCCAAAGGATGGGTGCTTGGTCTGCTCAAGGAAAGCCAGCGCGACTAAAGATGGATAAATAGAGCCCTGGGAGGTGACAAGCCAGGGAGGAGAGAGCTGTGAGGTGAAGGGCCTTATGAGACTGCCTGCGGGTCTGAGGAAGTGGGAGAATCAGTGGCAGGCCAGAGAGTGTAAAGTTCATGAAGTCCCTGCTGGTTGAGATGGGAACAGGCAAATACTCAGCCTCTTCTGGAGACTTGGCACAGCCGGGCCTCCTCCATCCCAAGACTTAATAGTTGGGCTTGGCAGGGACAGCTGGTCTCTGCTCCACGAGGTGTTGGCTGGGGCAGCTCAACGGGAGCTGGCAATACCAAAACCTCCTCATTCATCTCTGTGGCATCTCAGCCGGGCTGGCTGAAATGAACAGCTGAGTTCTGCCTGGGCCTCTTTCTCTAAGAGGGTAATTGGGGTAGCTCAGGCCTGGAAACTTATTAATGGAAATGCCCAGGAGTCACATCGTGTCACTTCTGTTGCCTATTATGGTCAAAGCAAGTCACAGGGCCAGGCCAGTTTCAAAAATAACTTCATTGAGCTATGTCACATATGATACAATTCACCCATTTAAAGTGTACACCTCAGTGGTGTTTGACATATTCACAAAGCTGTGAGACCATCATTACAATTTAATTGTAGGACATTTTTATTTCCTCTCATGGGAGAGGTAGTGCGGGAGTACAGGGATGCGAGGAATTGTTGAGGGTCATCTTTGCATCTTTATCTCAACAAAAAAATCAGTGGTGATGATTGTGATATAGGAGGGAGGGAAGCGGGGATGTATAGACGAAACAAGAAAGCGCCATAGTTTGAAGCTTGGTACCTACGTACATTGAACTATTCCAGTTTATGTATAGGTTTAAATTTTTTGTGTAATAAAAAGTTTTTAATTTTTTAAATTTTTTAAAAAGATTTTTATTTATTTATTTGACAGAAAGAGAGAAACACAATGAGAGAGGAAACATAAGCAGGGGGAGTGGGAGAGGGAGAAGCAAGCTTCCTGTGGAGCAGGGAGCCCTATGCGGGGCTCAATTCCAGGACCCTGAAATCATGACCTGAGCCGAAGGCAAATGCCCAATGACTGAGCCACCCAGGTGCCCCTGAAAACTACAGTCTCAAGAGCCATCCCCTCAGCCTATGGGGGCTGTCTCCCTCCAAGTATTTATTACCCAGAATCTACACATTTGAAAGCTGTATTGTAATTTATCTGTTTACTGATCAATAGCATTTTCTTTCAAGACCTATAAACCTATCTCATTGTCCTAAACTGTTGTATGTCCCACCAGTCTGGAGAAAGTATCCTCTTGTCCCCTTCTTTTGAATACTTATCTCTACCTCCTGTCAAGGCTGGGGGGTTGAGTAAGGCTGTGGATGAGGGTAAAGAAAGATGGTTAGAGGCTGAAGGAAATATGAACTTGGGAAAGAAGAATGGAACCTAAGAACTTAAGTGATGGGAAGTTGTTTGTGCTTTAATCAAGTAAGATTATTCTGAATAACAATTTGTCCCCTCCCCAAATCCTCCCTTCAAGACATAAATACCCTCAGCAATATCCCTATTTTGTGGCAAATTGGTCCCCTAATTGGTTCCCATCAGAGACAGAGAAGTTCCACTCCTTGAACACAACTGAATTCAGTAAAAATGCATTTGGCTGCAAGTAACACACAATACAATTAACTGGATTTAAATAAGGAGTTTAATGTTTTTCACATAAGTAATGAGAGATATGGCTGCCTCTGGCTGCTTAATATTGGTTCAGGTCCTCAACAATGTTATAAGGACCCTAAACACTTTTGCTCTTCCTGTTCTGCCATCCTTCACATGTTGAGTCTGGTTTTCATGCTTCCAGCCTACTGGCCACAGAAGGGCTGCAGTATATCCAACCCTTTCTGAGTTTCATGAATGAAAGGGAAAGGGGAAAGAACTTCATGAAGACTTGTCTTTTAAATCAGGGAATGAAGTCTCACAACCCCCTGTGTCATCAGTCAGAACTAGATTGTCTGCCCAGACTTAGACTACTTACTGACCATGGGGTAAGGGACCACCATGATATCTTTACACCAATCCTAATTCACTCTTGGCATTTGGGGAAAGGGCTGCTCTCCCATCTGGGATCTCCATTAAGTCTTTGAACAAATCCAAGTTTTATTAGAGGAAAAAGGGGTGTTGCAAGGAAGAATGACTATGGGTGCTTACCACAGTAACCCATTTTTTGGTGGACTAGTCCTAACCCGTGGAAAGGTTTTCCTGTACTGAGCCAAGAGGTTAACAAAAGGAAAACTAGGGGCACCTGGGTGGCTCAGTGGGTTAAAGCCTCTGCCTTCAGCTCGGGTCATGATCCCAGGGTGCTGGAATCAAGCCCCACATCGGGCTCTCTGCTCAGCAGGGAGCCTGCTTCCTCCTCTCTCCTTCTTGCCTCTCTGCCTACCTGTGATCTCTGTTTGTCAAATAAATAAATAAAATCTAAAAAACAACAACAAAAAACACACACAAAAAAACAAAAACAAAAGGAAAACTGTTTAGAATGGAGTGGAGGGGCCAGCAGGGGGCGCTCGCACACTGCTCCACTCAGACCCAACAGGAAAAGATGTATCTTGAAAGGGAATGCTGGTTTGGGTACTACTCGACAATCCCAGCAGCATGCTGAAAGGTTTTTCTCCTCCCCAGCCAATGAGAGACCGTCACAACGCAACCAATGAAAAGCGCCTCTCCTTGGAACTCCCCGGTTACTTCATTGGATCTTTTGTCTTCAACTTCCCACTCTCCTGTATAAGAGCCATCCTCTCTTTGGTTTTCTGGACTTGCCTATGGTTTTGCCATAACTTCCTTGTCCTGAACTGCAATTCTCTGCTATTCCCGAATTTTTGCAGTGAAGTAATTGGCAGTTTTCAGGGAACATCCTCATTCTAGATTCCATTTCTATATCAGGTCCTGGTTTCCTCTCTGGAGTCACACAAAAAGAGGAAGATCCAATTCTGTGGGTTCTAAAAATCATACAACCCAAGAGAGGACTCTTTAAGTGAAATAACACAATTTTAAGGATTCAGTATTAGATATAGGGGCTTGGAAGCGACCCACACAAGTCATGAAACCTAAAGCTTAAATCTAATTATCTTCATTGTACATCTGCCTCTGCCCACAAAAAGAAGTATAATTCCTCTTTCACATCAGAACTCTTTAAAGATTTTTTTTTTTAATTTATTTATTTGACAGAGAGATCACAAGTAGGCAGAGAGGCAGGCAGAGAGAGAGAGAGGAGGAAGCAGGCTCCCTGCTGAGCAGAGAGCCTGATGCGGGACTCGATCCCAGGACCCTGAGATCATGACCTGAGCCGAAGGCAGCGGCTTAACCCACTGAGCCACCCAGGCGCCCCAGAACTCTTTAAATAATCAAGGACATTTGTTCCAAACCTGCAAAATCTGCTTCTCTTGTGATTTCCAACAAAGTAAAGAACTTCTTAACTTTTTTTTTTTTTTCCCTGAATTGGTCCACACTGGTGGGGTCACTCATGCCAACGTATTCTGAGCAGAGTGGAGCAGAGGGAAGTCCAACATAAGACTCTGTTCTCTTCAGAGACTGAAGGACCCCTGCGTTCCAAAAATTCTCCATTGAGAAGAAAATACTCTCAGGGGAGTGGGTATCATAAAAAACTGTTTTATCAAACACTAGATCAAAGAGAGCATTTCCTATTCAAAAAATGCACACAAATTAAATAAATTAGAAAACAAACCCTGTCATCAGGAAACACCACTAAGAGCAAGAATGCTGTAAGCAGACTGCAGAGACTCTCAACTTCAGAAGCTAAAACATCTAAAACAACTTTCAAGTCTGTTACGATAAAGATGATGCTACCTTCCTCACAGGGGAATAATGAGCGTTACTGTCAGAAAACAAGTTATCTGAAAATGTTTTCATAAGTGCACAACACAACTATATATAGACTATGTAAGACTATATAAGACTATGTAAATGCCACAGATGAAGGAACAAAAGTACCTGGGAATGCAAATAGAAGATGATGGTCTACGGAATGGAACCATCTCTTGTGCCTAATTTCATGTGATTGGGTCGTTCCCTTTACCTGGTTAAATCTTTCCTGAGCTAGAACCTCACGTTTGAAAGTCTACCTTTTCTCTCTTTGCAAGTATCCCTGGAGGAAGTAAGATCTTAAAGAAGCTCCCACTAAAGTATTAGCCATACAGGCTAATTGAAGGACACCTTAAAAGAATGGGGGATGACTCGGGAGAAGGGACACAGAAGGGTGAATTGAAGACAAGTTACTTCTTTCTCCGAAGTACTCAGGCTTTTTCCCTACATCTGGAGATTCAGGGCAAAAGACCTAAGTATTCATGTTCCGTGAATCCATATTTCGGGCATCACTTTGTTCAGCATTATTTGGAAAAGAGTCTACTGATTTGGTGGCCTATGCTTCTTATTTATACTGATAAGGAGAAAACTTCAGAAGGCCTTGGATAGCTTTATGCAAGTTCATAATATTGGGTAATAGGGAGAAATAATAACTTCTTGCCATTTGATTTGCCTAATGGTGAAATGATGATGAGACCAAGAGAGTCAAGAGAAGAAAAAGGAAGGAGCCAAGTCTCAGTGATTTTTCTAAAAGTTAATGTACATATGTCTCTGGCATATCTTTTTAGAAGGTTTAAGTCTAGGATGGAGCCCAAGTCTGCATTACCCACAAGCTTGCAGTCTGTTGATACTGCTCAATCGTGGGTACACTTTTCGTAATGAGGTCTTTCAACTGACTGTGACTACTGTCACCGGGACTACACACCCCACACCTGTGACTACTGGCCTGACATCAGGGTCTGTGAAGGCAATAGAAGAAATAGTAGAAGGATCTGTGGAGTCTGTGAAGGAAATAGAAGAAATAGTAGAAGGATCAGTGCCAGTAGGTCACTTGAACAAGGATTCATTTTTTCTGGCATTAGTTTTCTCATCTATAAAATGAGGTAATTAGAACAGATGATAGGTTGTAATTCCAATGCCTCATACCTATGAATGTGACCTTGATTGGTCTTTGCATATGAAATCAAGTTAAGATGAGACCACTTGAGCAGATCCTAAGCCAATATGGCTGGCGTCCATATAAGAAAAAGGAATTTGCCCCCTACCTCCATATTTATAGCAACATTATTTATAATAATTAAACCCAAGACATGGAAATGATCTAAGCAGCCATCAGAGGATGAATGAATAAAGAAGGTGTGCTATTACAGGGGCGCCTGGGTGACTTAGTCAGTTAAGCATCTAACTCTTGGTGGGTTGTGTGATGGAGCCCAGTGTCAGGCTCTGCACTCAGCAGGGAGCCTGCTTGAAGATTCTTTCCCTCCACTCTTTCCCCAACTCCCATGAGCACACTTGCATTCTCTTTCTCTCTCAAATAAATAAATAAATCTTAAAAAGAAAACCTATGGTATATATGCAATGCAATATCATTCAGCCATAAAAACATGAGGAAATTCTACCATTTGCAACAACATTCATGGAACTTGAAGTTATATGGTACGTGAAGTACGTCAGACAGAGAAAGACAAATACTGTATGATCTCACATATTTAGCCATTGATCCACTGATGGACACTTGGGCTGCTTCAACCTTTTGGCTATTGTAAATAATGCTGCTATGAACACGTGTGTGTGTGTGTGTGTGTGTGTGTGTGTGTGTATCTTTGTGATCTAGTTTTCACAGCATTTGGTCATATACCCAGAAATGGAATTGCTGGATTATATGGTAATTCTATTTTAAAATTTTCAATTTTCAAGGTACAACTATCCTGTTTTCCATAGTGGCTGTACCATTTTACATTTCCACCAAATGTGCACACATCCTCACCAACACTTGTTATTCTCTGATTTTTTTTTTTTATCATGGCCATCCTACTCAGTGTGAAGTGGTATCTCATTGTGGTTTGGATTTGCATTTCCTTAATGATTAATGAATGATATTGACCACATTATTGTCACAGACTATATCTGTATATATTGTATGCTCATTAATAAAGATTCATTATTACTTTATGCATATGTCTATTATATCATATAGGAAAAAGAGAAATGTAACCAACCATGCTAAAAGTACAATAATATTGGTTTTATTTATCTATGTCAATGTTATTTACCATTATCAGTATTATTTAGTTTTTCTTATGACTTTAAGTTTCTATCTAGTTTCTTTTCATTTCAGCCTGAAGTACTACTGTCTCCAGCACTTATTTTTGGATAGATTTATGGGTAATGAACTCTCTCAGTATTTTTATTTAACCTGTAAATGTCCTACTTTCTCCATTATTCTTAAATACTTCCCTCTCTCTCTCTTTTTTTTTAAGTAATCTCTACACCCAACATGGGGCTTGAACTCATAACCCTGAGATCAAGAGTCACATGCTCTACTGACTGAGCCAGTCAGGTGCCCCTCTCTTTTATTCTTAAAGAATTTTTTCCAGATATGAAATTCTTGGTTGATACATTTTTCCCCCCAGAATCTTAAATGTTATCCCATAGTCTGATGACTTCCTTTATTTCTCACCAGCTGTTGATCTTCTCTAAGATTCCTCTACCTCATGAGCTCTTGCTGCTTTCAAAATTCTTCATCTTTGGGTTTCTTAAGAAAAAGATTTTGTTTCTTTATTTGACAGAGAGAGAGAGAGAGAAATCGAGAGAGTACAACTAGGAGGAGTGACAGAGGGAGAGGGAGAAGCAGACTCTTTGCTGAACAGGGAGCCTGAGGCAGGGCTCAATTCCAAGCCCCTGGGATCATGACCTGAGCTGAAGGCAGATGCTTAACCAACTGAGCCACCCAGACACCCCTCCCCTCATTTTTTTTTCTTTCTCCTCATGACATGAAATGATTTCAATCATCTTATTTTCAAGTCACTGCTCCTTTTTTCTGGCTGTATCTGCTATTGAACCTCTCCAGTGGGTTTTCATTTCAGTTATCTTACTTTGCATTCCAGAATTTTGGGGTTTTTAAAAATATTTATTTAAGGAATCTCTATACCCATTGAGGGGCTCAAACTCAGGACTCCAAGATCAAAAGTCACATGCTCTACTGACTGAGCTAATCAGATGCCCCTGTTTGCTTCCTTTCAATTCTCATTTTGTCCAAATATTGTTCTCCTGGTTTCCTTCAGTTCCTGTCCATGGTTTCCTTTAGCTCATCGAATGTATCTAAGATAGTTGACTTCCCATCTTTGAGTAGTAATTCTGTGTGGGCTTCCCTGAAGAGGATTTTTGTCAAATTCTTATTATTTTCCCCCTGTGAATGGGCCACAGTTTCCTATTTCTTTGCAACTTTGTAATATAATTTTTTTGTTGAGAAGTGGACATTTTGAGTATTATGTTGTGAGAACTCTGAAAACCACACGAGAACCACAGGTACCCATCCCTACTACTGCCTGCAGCAGGGATGGAGGATGGTAGTTGCTACAGTGTGAAAGGCTGAAACTTTCCCAAACTTACCAGTCTTGTCATCAGCAATTTCGTTGATGCTGCAAATACCTCAACTAGATCCAGAACTCCAAAAATATTTACTCCAGAGACTCTCTGCAAGCTAGTCAGTTGTGTAAGTGGAAGGACAGATTCTTGGAACTTTCTACTCCACCATCTTCTAGGACATTACTCCCACTCAATTCTTTTAAAAAATATTTTATCTCTGTTGTCCTCTACATCCATGGCATATTAATCCTACTTACTACATGTTTCATTATCTTTTTCTTCTCATCTCATCTTCTTTGCCATTTCCGAGTCTGTTTCTCTTAAATGATTTCCCCCCCGGGTCATATTTCCTTGCTTCTTCCTAACCATAGTTTTTCTTTGGCTGCTGGTCATGACAACTTTTATTTTCTTGACTGATAATTATCTTTTTTTTTTTTTTTTTAAAGAGAGGGACAGCAGCATAGGAGCAGAGGGAGAGGGAGAGGGAGAGAGAGAATCTTAAGTAGGCTCCACACCCAGCACAGAGCTGAATGCAGGGCTCCATCTCATGACCCTGAGATGACGACTGGAACCGAAACCAAGAGCCAGGTACTTAACTGACTGAGCCACCAGTCGTCCCTTGAATGGTATGTTTTAAATAGAAATATCTGGGGGTGCCTGCATCTCAGTTAAGCTTCTGACACTTGGTTTTGGCCTGGGTAGGGATCTAGGAGTTGTGGTACCAAGTCTGGGAGGAGCTCTGTGCTCAGCACAGAAGAGGAGTCTGCTAGAGATTCCCCCACCCCTTCCTCCTCCTCCTCTACTCCTCCCCACAACTCACAGCCACTCTCTCTAAAATAAATAAAATCTATAAATAAATAAATAAATAAAGACATGGACTTAGTATGTTAGGCAGTTAAGTAACTTGTGGATTAATAATTTTGAAGCTTGTTTTAAAATCTTCTAAATGAGTCTAGAGTAGTTTCTACCCTACAGCTTGGTTAGCCTCATTTCTAAAGTTTAGCCTTTCTTGGGTTTTGGTTGACTACTTTGTATTTTCAAATAGGCTTCTCCTCCTCCACTCCATCTGAAAAAAACTTGAATTATTTTCATCCTTTGTGGCCAGTGCTAGAAATATTCATCTTACAACTTGGTAATTATCTTTCCTTAGAAGTTTGTCTGACCTAATGGGATTTCACTGTATTCCAAAATATTATTCATTCTAGGACACAAAGTGACTTCTATGTAAATTTATTGAAATCTTTAAGTGGTTTACTCCTCTCTAAAATTTTGCTCCATATCTTCTAACAGCCCCAACTTCCCAAGATTTTGACACCTGTCTCCCAGGTAAATAGATTATCAGTCTTGTTTGGGCTCCATATTCCTGCATCAGTTTATAAAGGGCCTCAGCAAAGAAAACCTATCTTATTGTATGGTTCACCTCACTTGTTCGTCCTTTCTCAGGAATTATAGTCTTCTTCAACTTTTGTCCAATATTGCAAAATTGTTTCCTATATTTTGTCTTATTTTCCAGTTGTTTACACCAGGAGGATGACTCTGGACTCTATTACTCCCTCATGGCCCAAATCGCTTTTTGTTATTTAAACAGACCAAGTTGCACAAAGGATCTGAGTAAGCAATTCACCAGAAAAGAAAAATGCATGGCCAATAAACATATAAAAATGTATTCAATTTTGCAAATCATATTTAATATGTTATTACATGAGAACATTTTTAAGACTCATAATATCCACTAAGGGTGAAGACACAGATGCATTATTGTTGAGATTATAAAGTGATACATATATATCACTTTATATATATATGTATATATTTGGAAGCCAATTTTGACAGTATCAATAAAAAGTTAAGATATACTTAATGAATCCAGCAATAGCACTTCTAGGTATTTACTCAGAAATGAAAGCATGTGTTCACAAGCAGATTTGTAAAGGAATGTTCATAGCATTTTTTTAAAGATTTTATTTACATGTGTGAGCAGAGGGGAGAGGGAGAAGCAGGCTCTTCACTGAGCATGGAGCCCAACATGCAGCTCAGTCTCAGGACCCTGGGATCATGACCTGAAGTGAAGGCAGGTGCTTAACTGAATGAGCCACGCAGGTGCCCCACCATTCAGTAAGTTTTAACAAATATATTTATGTAACTCAAACCCCTATGAGATCAACAGATACAAATTTAACAGTTATAAAATGAGTAAGTGACGGGGATATATGGCAAGGTGACTATAGTCAATAATATTGTATTGCAAATTTGAAAGTTGGTGAGAAAGAAAATGTTAAAAGTTCTTACCATAGGGAAAAAGTATTTTTAACTCTGTATGGTCTCAGATGGTAAGTAGACTTTATCGAGGTGATCATTTCGCAATGTACACAAATGTCAAATCTTTATTTTGTATACCTGAAACTATTGTATGTCAACTATACTTCAATTTATAAAGCAATAAAATTATAAAAATTATTTTTTTACTTATTAGTAAGCAATAGTCCATTTTATTAATATAATACAGTTTGCTTATCAGCCTCCTTTTAATGGGTAGCTTGACTTTGATTTTGTGGGATTTTATCAATAAAAGTGCTATGAACAGGGCACCTGGGTGGCTCAGTCAGACATTTATGACTGTCAAGTGACTAATTTCCAACATCTCATATGAATAAAACATTAAACAACCTGATATAAAAATAAGCAAAAGATATCAAAATGGAACTTAGAAAGGTCCCTTACTTTGACAAGACCTTATGTTAGGAATACAAGAAGAGCTAGTACTGGGAGAAGAGAGGAGTCAAGCTGTGGTCACAGTGAAGGAGGAGTATTTCCTCAGACATCCTTTAATCCTCTAAATCCCTTTTAGTTCCTTACTTAATTATCCCCCATTCCTGCCCCCATCCCACATACAGCCACCAGTGAACCAGGAATTCTAGAAATAAATTTTGTACTTAGTATATCCAGTTCCTTCTGATCACCCATTAATGAATATAACCATTGTTAGACAAGCCCAACAACAAAAAATGATCTTCAAGGCTCCTATACTTTAAATTACTAAAGCACATCTTTATTTTGCAATTGAACAATTAAAAGTCACAGCTAGTTTTTTCACGTTTGTACCTGAACAACTATTTTTCAATCAAAATGAAATATGGCGAACAAAATATGTGTAATAGCATTTCACACAACGTAAATTGCTCTAAGGACAAGAAGAGTTTTAATGCAAACTGGCATTTCTATCCGTCTGCTGTTAGTGTTCATAGATTTTTTTTTACATGAATAAACTGCAGGAATTCTAATTTTTCACTGAAACTAAGACAAATACACAAGGCCTTTCAAGCATACAGTAAGCTGTAGTGACAGATGCAGAGTAGAATTCCAAATTATCCAGTGCTGACCAAATTCAAGCTTACACGTTTTAAAGAACCCTAAGCTTCTTTGCCTCTTTTATTTATGGAAACAAATCATATAGAAAGAGCTATTTTTGTGAAACGGGGGAAGATAATTTAAAAGATTAAGGGGCTAATTCCATTTTGCTACTAGTTCAGTACAATCAAACGTGAAATGACAGCAGAAATGCAAAATTTTATTTTAATTATGAAATAAACTAAACTTTAAGTGACTTTTTGCCCTTCATATTTACATATAGCACCTGTTACAAGAAAAAAAAAACCCCAAATTAATACTCCCTCTACAGAGAAATAATTATTTGTAAAACTACTACTTAAAAATATCACTGATGAGTATATAGTAAATTATCTGTCCTAAAATTAAGCCTACACTGTAGAAAATAAAGACTAGCTTTTCTCATTTGAAAAGAGTACAATATGGATTGTACCTACAATGTCCTGATGCTGTGAGAACACTGGGTGGACAGTTTTTATTTTTTTAAGCACATATATTCTAATGATAGAAAATGAAAACAGCTTAATGTAAACTGTTTCTAGTGTCTTAAATCCTGCCCCTTGACATGTATATGAAGTGTCAGGACTTTGCCCTCTTCAACTTACTTGTGGTGCAGTATTGACTTGACCCCTACCTACGACTTAAAACCAAACAAATAAATGGATATCCAAGTATACATGTAATGTACAAAAAATGCAAAGCAGAACTGATCACTGTAAACCAAACCTGGTTGAAACTAGCTGAAAACTCAGAGTCCAGCATGACGGTCAACTGGGTAGTCTTAACTGTACTAAATAAATTACAGAAGTGGTAAAGCTAACATCACACAAGTTAACTTTTAAATATCAAAAGATCAAGACATCACTGTAAAGCATTTTACTTGGGTCCAATCCAATGAGCTCTACAAACTAAACCATGAGTTTTTTCCGTATTTACAGAACTCCTAGATTTTATTTTTAATGTATAAATTAAGTCAGTAGTAGGCATGAAATAAAGTGCTACTATTTAAAATTCAAGAAATCATTTCAGCTTTGAAATTTGACACTCTCAGGATACAAGAAAGACTGGATGATCTTGTGAACTCACCAAAGGGTTGGAAAAGATGGGTGCCAGAGAATTTCAGAACTGGATTGGTATTGGAAGGCAAAAAACTGCAACACAACTCAGGAGCAAAAGCCAAAAAGCTTCTTTTAAATAAAAGGCAAAATGGGCTCAGTCATGGCTATAGATCTGGGGAAATCAAATGTCAGCACCTATTTGGGTTTAAGGTTGTAAACAGGGCTGACCCTCCTTGATGACTTTATGGTGACAATTTCATTTAGCAAGTTTATCACAAGTAATATTTACTAAATTTTGGAACCTCTGAGGGTTGAGGGGGACCCAATAGTAATCTTTTAACAACAGTTAAAAAATAGCTAGTGAAGAAAGCTACCACCTTATAGTTGTTCAGGGTATTTACTTCAAAAAGGCTACCATAAAATGAAATTAATTAAAAAGTGGGAGAGATGGAAGCAGGAGTCAAATAAAGGCCTCAGTGAGTCGTTTAACAAGTGATAATTAATAAATACTGCCCTATAAAGAGATTGTTGAACAAATTAATCATGCCTAAAAGATGGTTAAAAATGTAGGGTTTTTGTTGTTCAGCTGAATTAATAAATCCTTAAGCATCTAAGACACCACTGTTACAAGTCAGAACTGGGCTCAGTGGTCTTATCTGTCCAAGATACAGATATAAAAAGGCAAAACTATTTGTCAGTGGCCTCTATACATATTTACTGTAGTAAATCGGAGGCACAGATTTCTGGTTTCACCAAAGTCACACTTAAAACAATGTCCTCATTTGTGGCTGCCACAGTTGACAATGCCTGAGAACATTCCCTCACGGTAAACACATGCAGCAGAATGTTTACCCTCACACACAAACACCCTTCCACACTCCAGAAGTCTGCAATTATTTTACACTTAAAAATAGTAAGCACAAATTTTTCTCTTCTAGAGCTAAAACAAAACAAAGTGAAAAAGAATGTACATTATATTTGAAATATGCTTCAGTAATGATTGCTCTTGTTTATAATGAAAATTACATTTTTCTTCTAAAATTGCATTTTTTATAATGAAGTAGAATACACTCCTTTACTTTTTTTCAATCCCTTGCTGACTTTTTTAAACAAAGACTATCCTTAGAATCAAGTCATAATTCAAATAACATTTCAAAGATACATTCATTTTTTTACAGCATGAAAGACATACAAATATTTTTTCTTTTTACACAATAAAGTAAAAGAGGTTAACAGTTTCAATCTCTTGTCCATAGAAAAATATTTTCTCTATCATTTACACAACAATAAGTAGGAAAATTCTACAGTGCTTAACTGAAACTTCTATGAGCACAAGGCTTTTAAACACTTTCATTCTTTTATTTGAAAATTTAAAAGGTTCCAGGAAGTTAAACATTAGGACTTCCAGCTAAAATTGTAGTCTTTAACTTGCAATATTATTAATACCTCTCCCTTTGTAAATTAAAAAAAATTGTTTTTCTCCTTTATGCATTGAACCATATCTAGACAATGGATTACACCCCAGTAGATACTACTTATGGCTGCCCATTTAGCATGGATTGCTAAAATAAAAATAACAGTGACTATAAAACTTTAGAAATCAACAGTAAACCGCAGCAGAAAAACATACAAACAAATAGCAGCAAATTTAGAAATGGAAACAGAAGTAACTATTTGGTTACCCAGGACAATTTCACAAGATTATGAATTTAAAATGTCTAATTATTGGCTGATACAGGACTTGTTTTTGATAATGCTGAAAGGCTTACTGTACTAATTGCTACTACAAATAAATTAAGTCAGAAAATAAGAATAAATGAAATTGGTATATAATAAAAAATTGTTAAAAGCTGTAGACATTGTAAAGTAAGCTGAACCCCCCCCTCCAATTTTAGGATTAATTTCATGGGCTCTTTATAAAATTGCTGAATTTATCCATAAGCAGTTAGCTTTCAAGATGTTTTATTCACTAAGAACTTTATAAAACAGTTGCTGTAACTTTGTTGTGATCACACTGAGATACCAATAAACCTTTGCTAACAGATCAATAATTCTGATATTTGAGAAAAATCCAGTGGGTTTTAATAACATAGCTGTTTTACTTGGAGGAAGGAACACACACACAAAAATGACTGCAGAAATTGTGGTTGGATAGTTAAAGCAAATGTGGGAATTAAGCAATGATAATATAGTTACTCTGTTGATGTGGCATAAAAGCCAGCTGTGACGTAATTCATCTTTTTCATGTCATATTATTAAGAGATGTTTATTCCAACAAATATTTACCATAATGTATTTACTCTAAGTGACTTAAATGTAAATTCACCTAAACTACAAAATAAAAAAGATGTAAACATATCCCACCTTACTGTGGTATAAATAATTTTTATGAATTCAAAACTACTTTGGCAACCTTACTATCAGAGTATCTTAAATATTCAAAACACAGGTATTAAATAGAACATTGTTAAAAATTCTTGTTTCTTTCTTTCTTCCTGATAAGATTATAAAATAGGTAATGCTTTAATTCTACTACATGTTCACATTATGAACATAAATTATTTGATAAGTGAACATATATTCTAAACTCTAATTCTATGTTTTAAGTGCTTTTAAAAATTAGCCTTCTAATTTACATTTTGTAATGTTTTCATACTGCATGTGTATCAGCCTAAATACTTTACAAAAGCTTATGTTCTATCAGGGAAGCACGACTAGCAAACTGAGTCAGGGTCCTGATTAGGATCACCTTTTAAAGCCTACTTATTTTCTAAATTAAGTGACATTTTCTAAGGTCATCATAGTTATTAAATGAAAACACTGCCTGAGTATAATTCTTGAGCTTAAACAGACTAAAAATTCACAAGAATTTGTGATATCATGTATATTGCCTAAAATAATAGGAGAAGGTGAGATTAGATAAAACCATTCAAGTTCCTTTCAGCTTTCAAGTTAGAATATTTTTAGCAGAGACAGGAGACTCGCTCAAATACCTGATTAGACCTGATCAGATGTGCTAACAGATTATAAACGACTCTGTATTTAAAATAATCCTTTACTCCTGTTAGCATCAGCCTTTATGAAACATGTAAATATATAAACACACAAAAGTGTGTGTTTTAATGGCTTACCATACCTTTTTAAGTTTGACCTCAGTTTTTATATATACATTTTCTCTTTACTCTTAATCAAAATAACCAACCCCTTTTCCCCTCCTACTTGTGCTAGCAGGCCACACGAAGGAAGTTATTTCTTACACTGTTTACTCAGCCTCTATTTTGAATGGATACACTTGTTTAACAAATACTACAAATTCTTCTTGTGAATGTAAAGTCTATTCCAAAATATTCCTCATGCTTGTACAGTGTTGACACAAATCTGATGCTCAATAAAATATTTTTAAATTGACCATGGTAAAACCATCTTAAATCAGAGAGGAAAGGTTTTCACAAACATTTCTTAGCATTTACAAAATCCCTTGATTCACCAATACGTATTTCCACTTGTGAGCATTGACTTCTAGAGTGTGTGTGTGGGGGTGAGCGAAAACGGGAGTTATGGGAGAAGGGGGAGAGTAGATACAAGAAATCTGACACTTTATTATACAATTATTACAGTGATATGAATGGAATCTAGAACTACTCGGCATATTAAACCTAGGATTATTCCCAGAACCCTATTTATATTGATAAACAGGTTAAAAAATTCCTAGGTGTAATGGATGAAGTCTTATTTGATGGGTGAACAGAGAAGTATTATTAGCATATCCATTTTAAGAAGCTGTGAAGTATAATTTAAATTTAAGATCCTAATAAATGTCTTTAAAAATGGATCTTTCCTCTGTACATAAAAATATTGACAGAGGGTGGCTCCCAGATGAAAAATCTATGAGAAATTTAAATGTAATTCTAAACTTCTAATATTTATCATTTAAAGACCGGAAATAATGATTTAAAAAGGCAACAGTGCTCATTGCCAACAAATTATTAGAGTTTATCTCAGAAGTGTAAACAAAACTCTAAGTTAAAGATCACACCAACCAGGACATTTATCAGTTTATATCTATACAACTGTATCTTTTTATCTTTTTACTCAATGGTTGTTGTATTCTGTCCATACAGTTAGAACAAATTTTAATTCAGGTAAAAACTGTCAAAAGTTTTTGATTATGTAGACCCCCAACATGATATTACTTGTTCACTTTCCAACTTATCATGATGTCATATAGCAGCCTAAATTATATTTATCTGTTGGTAGAGAATGGAATGTTCAAATAAGATGATTATTTACTAATTTATACTTTCTTGGCTGTTGAAATCCAGAGATAGGAGAATTTCTGACATAAAGGTTATGTTACTTTTCTCTTAAAAAATTAAAATATTTGTAATAATTTTAAATTTTTTACAATAAAATATTTGTAATAATTTATTTGATATCTTAGCCAAGATATCAAATAAATTATTACAAATATTTTAAATTTTTTATGTTATGTTATGTTACTTTTCTCTTAAAAAATTAAAATATTTGTAATAATTTTAAATTTTTTACAATAAAATATTTGTAATAATTTATTTGATATCTTAGCCAAGATATCAAATAAATTATTACAAATATTTTAATTTTTTTACAAATATTTTAATTAATATTTTAATTAATGTCAGGACTTAACTTCCTAAAATTTATTATTATGTATTTGGAATATTTGAAATATCATTTGATTACCCTGAAGATTTTTAAATGTGCATTCCCTCCCTCATACTAAATGGCATTCTAAAACTATACAACTCTAAGTTTTATCAAGATTATATAGAAGTATTTGGAAACCACTAAGAAATTAATCAGTTTTAACCATAATCCATATAATTACACAACGTGACATTTCAATAGGTGAACAAATTTCCAATTGTATTAAAGTTGGGCAATTTTGAAGTTCTCTCTATAGACTTAAAAAAAAAATCCTGAAGAGGAAAATACACAAATCCTTAAAGGGAATCAGATCCTCCCCATCAGGCTGAACAATCAAAACTCTCCATATTAACATGCTTATAACTTAACAAGTATATATAAACTGGAGTAATATAATTGTATGCAAAAAATGACAACAAAATCCTCATTTCAATTATCGAGGGATTACATTTAGAAATAAGTCAATGATATTTCATTCCTTGTTTGTAGTATCCTAACCAACAGACCAGTGTGAAAAAGCCTGAAATAAACTGAATGTTTTAGAGTAATAATTTAGACAGTGATAAAAATAATGAACTGCTCTAATCTTAGCTGAAAATATGAATATGCTTAACTTTAATGTGCATATTAGGTGTCATTTCTAAAGGTAGGGATAAAATAAATAGAAAATTTAAGTAATAAAGCATCTTTTGACTTAAGCTGCTAAACTGTAACCCTTGTCCTCAGGAAAAGAGCAGCAGAGTGCTCACTCAGTAGAACACAAATTACCTTTTGCTTCTTGTTGTAAAATACAGGAAAACTGAGTAAGAAATAGAATTTCCATACCCTTTTTTGACTGTGTAACTTGTCATACAAGAAGCTATGTTTTAAAATGTGAACTGATTCAAAATGCATAAAAATGTAAATGTACAATATACATACATACCTCCTAGTGGGGTCAAATGAGTGCCTTTTCATTAGACATACAAAGACGTCTCAAGGCACTTAAGGGGTTAAGACACAATGCATGCATTCCTTTACAACAAGTATGTGAAATCACATGATTTGGAGTAAGCCAACCTTATGATAAATATAAGTTACATTATTAAATTCAAGAAAATGTGTAGATTCATATTTATATTTTCTATAAGATGCTGGTAAATGGACAATGTGCAGCATTTCCTGGGAAAAGCGAACTCCATCCTTCTTCTCATGGACAGCAGGTCTCTGCAGGGGGAGTATAGGGGAAGTACAGGGAGAGATGTGCTGCATCCAGAGGCAGTGTATTGGCCAATACTGAGAATGATATTGCTAAAATTTAAAGAATAAAAATCTGGTAACCAGTACAGTAATAAGTACATGAATCACTGGGAAACACCAGAGCTGACTTCTGATGTTTGCTTCTTTTTGCTTTCAAGATTCAGGTGTATAACAGAGATGATGAAAATTCTGAGCCTTGTTTGTGGCAATTCTACCAGAAGGGGACTGCATGGCACCACCACAATTTTCATAAATTACCCTGAACATACTCAGTTATTCACTATTTGTTCGGAGCAAAGCATGAAATAGTCTTCAAACATGGGAATTATAGATTTTGAGAGAGTGACATTTTCTTAAACATAAAGTGCAACAGTGCTGAAGTTTTCAGTTTTTGTTAGTTCTTCATTTGTTTTGTCTCAATGCCATTTCCTGCAAGCAGAATTATGGCACAGTGAATATAACAGAAAGCGGTTTTCTGACACATGTCCCAGACTTTTGTTTTCTTATTTATTTGATGTCGTTAAGGGTTTAACAAATCCTTCTTCATAAACTTTCAAAATAGCTTCACATACAAATCTGTATTGACTCTGAAAAACAGAAAGAACAGAATTGATCAGAAAAAGGAGAAAACAATAAAAAAGGAAAAACATCTCACTTGTTTGCTTATAAAAGAAAGGCAAATAAAACTGCACAGAGATACCATTTTTCACCAACAGAATGGTAAAAAATAAAAAAGTCTGACAACATATTTTGTTGGCAACACACTCAGACATTGCTAGTAGGAATGTACAATACTACAGTTTGGCAGCATCTAATAAAATAACGTTAATTTACCTTTCACCCAGCAATCCCACTTCTAGCAATCTATCCAAAGATAAACAAGAAAAAGAAATTGAAAACATACATTCATAAATAAGCCTATCTGCTGCTAGATTATTTATAGTAATGAAGGATAGGGACAATCCAAATGGCTATCAGGAAGGGCCTGGGTGAATAATGAGTACCACATTCTCACAGAGGAATATGTGGTGGAAGGCTGGGAGGGGAAGGAATGAAAGTCTACTGGGGATCACTATAAAATAATTCCAGAATACTTGTTTTTCTTTCTTAAAGATCTATTTATTTATTTATTTATTTATTTGACAGACAGAGATCACAAATAGGCAGAGAGGCAGGCAGAAAGAGAAGGGGGGGGAAGCAGGTTCCCTGCTGAGCAGAGAGCCGATGTGGGGCTCGATCTCAGGACTCTGGAATCATGACCCGAGCCAAAGGCAGAGGCTTTAACCCACTGAGTCACCCAGGCATCCCATAAAGATTTTATTTATTTATTTGAGAGAGAGCACAAGTTGGGGGGAGGCAGAGGGAGAAGCAGATTTCCCACTGAGCAAGGAGCCTGATCCAGGACTTGATCCCAGGACCCTGAGACCATGATCCAGGCTGAAGGTAGACACTTAAATGACTGAGACACCCAGATGCTCCCCCCAACCCCCAGAATATCTTGTTCAGTCAAAATAGCACGGCAGAGAAAAGTGCACATGATATATTCTCTCTATAAAAGAAAAGGGGGCATACAAATGTCTGTCTCAATATATATGTTATAAAAAAAAAGGAAGGACAAATCATTAAAACTTGGTTTCCTATAAAGGGACAGACAGAATAGAGCACAGAGGGGTAGGGACAATTTTCATTGAATATACTTCCTTATTTTATAGATTTTATTTTGTTCCAAGTTTAGTATATGTGCTGCCGAAGCGAGCACAATATAGATTTTATTTTGGAACCACATAAATACACTCCATAATTAGAATATTAATTTAAAAAATCTCTGTAAATTGAAAATAACATGGAACAAATCAATGTGTCTATCTAGTTGACAACATAACCACACAGAAAGGAGCTATTTCAAGGCACTTTGTAACAGTACTACGAGCACCTCATAGACTATATTCAAAAAGTGGAAAGAAATGAAAATTCTTTTTAGTAACTATTTTGTCGGTAGCAGTAGTGTTAATTTCATTATTCTGAGACTGCTATTACATCATGTGTAATAAAACAAATGAGTATTTGTGACAGTCTAAATCTTTCATTGCTGATATTGTAGAGAACCATGATTCTTGTTAAAGATGAATGGGCATAAGATGTAAAGTAGACCATTAAAAATGCTGTCATCCTAAATTTGTACTGGAAGCATCAGTATTAACTCCTGAGTTTGTTTTCTTAACTCTGGCAATGAAAGATTTCTACAGACAGATTCTAACACCAACCAAACAGCATAAAAACACCTACTGCTCAGAAGGTGGTCAATTTCTCAAAAAAAAAAAAAAAAATCCCCAGTACTTTTGGGGGGAAATTATGGATTCTACAACCGGGGGATAAAGTACAAGCTGGGGCCTGGATATCTTCAGTAATAGCAAAGAAGCTAGGATCTTGGCAAAAAAGCTTAGGAGCCAGGCTGAATAGGTTCCTGCTGCCCCAAAATGGGACAGTTTAGGCATCATTTAAAAAAAAAAAAAACAACAAACTACAATGGATTGAAATATATCACGTATGTTTAAATCCATGATTTCAGAATAATATCAAAACAAACTAATTATCAGGTCACCACTGGAAGAGGCAAGTGGACCAACTCATTATATTAAAAACTTAAAAAGGGAAAGCATTAATTGTTTATCTTGCTTTTCTTGTACTGCCTGTATGTACCACTTGTTAACCAACAGCCTATGAAAAGTTTCTCTTTAAAGAAAGCAGTATTAAGGTTAATAAAGACAGAGGGAATAATAGACTATCACCACTTTTCAAGCCCCATAAGTTAATGATGCAGGCACTTATCGCCCAAGGCTACTAACATCATAAAAAGAAAGACAACCAGACATTAAGTGTCTCTCTTTTTTTTTTTGAAGATTTTTATTTATTTATTTGACAGAGGGATGAAGAGAGCACAAGTAGGCAGAGCTGCAGGAAGAGGGATAGGGAGAAGCAGGCTCTCTGCTGAGCAGGGACCCTGGGATCGTGACCGGATCCAAAGGCAGAGGCTCACTGACTGAGCCACCCAGGTGCCCTTAAGTGTCTCTTGAAAGAACAGAATATCCCCTAATTTGTTCAAGTCTACAGATCCATTTACCACTTTTAGGAAATACAGAGAATACTCAGTTTGTTAATCAAATAAACTGCAAGAAAAAAGAAAGAGATGAAGGAAGAAGTGATAGCTTAAAAAAGATTTAGAAGACATAAAAACCAATCAAAATTTTGTGAATTGTATCTGAATTTTGACTATACAAACGGTAAAAACAAAACCAAAAACTTGTTATGTACGATATAATCCAACAATTTAATTTCTATATATACATTATCCACACACACACACACACACACACATATAACAAGATCTCAGAGAGACACTCATATATCCAGGATCATAGCAGCATTATTTACAATAACTAAAGGGTAGAAACAACCCAAATGTCTGTTGGCAGATGAAAGGATAAACAAAATGTAGTCTATACACAATAAAGTATTTTTCAGCCTTAGAAGAAAGGAAATTCTTACAGACGCTACAACATGGATGAACCTTGAGAATATTATGCTGAGATAAGCCAGCCACAAAAAAGCAAAAACTGTATGAAATGTGATTCATTTCACTGAGTGCTTCATTATATGAAGCACTCAGAGTAGTCAAATTCACAGAAACAGAAAGTAGAATGCTGGCTGCCAGGGACTAGGAGGAGAGGGATATGGAGAGTTGTTGTTTAATGGGCATAGAGTTTTAGTTTTGTAAGATGAAAAAGTGCTAGAGATAGGTTACCCAACAGCGTGAATATACTTAACACTACTGAACTATACACTTAAAAATGGTTTACAGTGTGTATTTTACTATAATTAAAAACGCATTATGTGTGAATATAGATATAAAAACCTCAAGGAAATACTAGCAAATCAAATCAAGCATCATATAAAAAAAATTGTACACCATGAACAAGTAAGATTTATCCCCGGAACACAGGTTAGTTTAACACTGAAATCAATATAATATATAACACTGATAGAAGATGAAAACCACACGATCATTTCAATAAATAAAGAAAAAGCATTTGACAAAACTGAACACATTTTCACAACGAAAACAGTCAACAAACTTGTAACTAAGGAACTTCCTCAACCTGATAAAAGGCATACCTAACAAGACACTTAGTAAGTGAAAAACTGAAAGCTATCTCCCTAAGACCAAGAATAAGACAAGGATGTCTGGTTTTATCACTTTATTTACCACTGTACTGGAGGTTTTAGCCAGGCACTTGAGCAAAAAAAAAAAAAAAAAAAAAAAAAAAAAAAAGAAAAAGAAAAGAAAAGAAAGGCATCTAAATTGGAAAGGAAAAAGTAAACTACCTCTATTTGCAGATAACCTATTGTATATAGAAAATCCTATGAAGTCCACTTCCACACATAAAAAACTTTTAGAGTTAATAAATGATTTCAGCAAGGCTTCAGGACACATGATCAACACACAAAATCAATTTTATTTCTATACCCAAGCAATGTATACTCCAAAAATGAACAAAAACATTTTCCCTTAAAACAGCACCAAAAAAACTATAAAACTTAAGAATAAATTTGTCAAAAGAAGTGCAAGACTTGCACACTGAAAACTATAATACATCACTCAAAAAAATTAAAGAAGACATAAATATATGAAAAGAAATTTTGTGTTCTTGGATTGGAAGATGAAATATCATTAAGATGGAAACACTCTCCAAAAAAGAGAGGTAGATTTAATGCAATCCATATCTTGCTTTTCTTGCAGAGAAAACAAACTAATTCTAAAATTTATATGGAAATGCAAGGGACTCTGAATAGCCAAAACAGTCTTAAAAAAGAGGAACAGAGTTGGGATAATCACATTTCTTGACTTCAAATTTTATTACAAAACTATAGTAATCAAGACTGTATAATACTAGCATTAGAAAAGGCATACAAATACAAATCAATGGAAGAGCTGAAAGTATAGAAATAAAGCCTTACATCTGTGGTCAACAGATTTTTGACAAGGGACAGAGAGACAAGACAGAATGGCATTTTTCAACAAATAGAGCCGAGACAACTGGATATCCACATGGAGAAGAATAAACTTGGAACCCTACCTCAAACTATATGTAAAAATTAACTCAAAATAAATCAGACATATGTATGTGACAGTGAGACTATAGAACTCTTGGAAGAAAACAGAGGAATAAACCTTTGAGACCTTCAGTTTAGGCAATGACTTCTTAGATAGGACACCAAAAACATATGTGATTAAAAAAATATATAAACTAGACTTCATCAAAGTTAAAAAAACTTCTGTGCTACAAATGATATAATCAAGAAAGTGAAAGAGCATGGAAGAAAATATTTGCAAAATAAAGATCTACAAAACACTTGCATTCAGAGAATATAAAGAAGACAATATAAAGAAGTCTTACAGGTCAATAAAATGACAAAAAAACTGAACTGAATAAAAGGCAAGGGGCAGCTGGCTGGCTTAGCTGGTAGAGCGTATGACTGCTGCTGATCTTAGAGTTTGTAAGTCTGAGCCCCACGATGGGTACAGAGATTATGTAAAAATAAAATCTTTAAAAAAAAATAAAATGGAAGGGCACAATATTTAGACAATTCTCAAAAGATATACAGATGAATGGCCAAAAACACATGAAAAAAATGCTTGAGATCATTAGCTACTAGGGAAAAGCAAATCAAAACCATAATAAGATACAACTTTACGTTTAGTAGGACGGCTAAAGTAGAAAAAAGACAGGGTGCCTGGCTGGCTCAGTCAGTGGAACATGTGACTCTTATCTCTGGGTTATGAGTTTAAGACCCATGTTGGTGTAGAGATTAATTAAGTAAAAAAAAAAAAGATAGTAACATGTGTTGACACCCAAGAAAAATGAAAACATATTCACATAGAAACATATATACAAATGTTTATGGTACCATTATTCATAATAACAAAGGAGTTGAAATGATTGAAATGTCCATGAATAGATGAATGGATAAATAAAATACAATATATTCATACAATGGAGTATAATGTAGCAACCCACCCAAAAAAAGAGAGAGAAATGAAATACTGATACATGCTACAGAATGGATCTTTAAATATTATGTTAATTAAAGAAGCCAATTACACAGAAGACCAAGCTGTATGATTTCATGCATATGAAAGGTCGAGCACAGGTAAACCTATAGAGACAGAAAATAGATTAGTGGTTGCCTTAGGGCTGGGTGGAGGGGAGGGTAGAGACTGTATCAGGGAAAACAGGTATGGGGTTTCTTTTTGAGGTGATGAAATGCTCTAATATAAGCAGTGATGACTGCAAAACTCTGTGATATACTAAAAACCAATGAATTGTACACTTTAAAAGGGTGAATTTTGTGGTATGGGACTTATATTTCAATAAAGCTGTTCTAAAATAAAAAAAGACCTAATTAATAAGAGACAAATGGAAATCTGACTACAGGTTATTTGATAACATTAAGAAATTATTGTTAATTATACTTATATGTGATAATGGTATTACGATTTTGTTTAGAAGATAGACTCTGAAATATTTATAGACAGAATGATCTGATGTCTAGGATTTGTTTCAAATACCAGGAGAGTAGGTGAAACAATATGGCACATGTTGTTGGGTCTCAGTATTCAACATAGTGTTCTATTTTATTTATTATCTACTCTTGTGTATGTTTGAAATTTTCTATAGTTAAAAGTCAAAAAAACCCAAACCAAATGAAAGGCATTTCTTAGATCATATAGGTTAATTCACTTCAGTAACCTTAGTGCCACCAACAATGCTAACATTTCACGATGGTTTAATATAAAAAATAATCTTAAGGTTAAAATTTCATGATTCTCCTTTTGATTCCTGGAATGTAATTCGGAGTCTATGTAGAATACAATAAGCTAATAGCTTAACTTTCATGACTTTTGTTGTTGTTGTTGTTGCAGCTCAAGTTCTTACATTAAAAAAGAAGGTGATTTCACCACAGCTGTTTTCATCAAGAACAGGTCTACCAGGATTCTCCAGTTCAGAGATGCTATTGTTCTTGGCATCCCACCCCACCTGACTAACAACAGATGGAAAGCTCCCCTGTACCTGATAAGCACTCAAGAATTAATATGATAAGGTGGTACTGGCAAACAGTTTCTGTAAAAGACCAGTTAGTAAATATTTTGGGCTTTGCAAATCATATGGTGCCTGTTACAACTTCTCAACTCTGGTATTTTAGTGTGAGAGCATTCATAGACAATATGTAAACAAATGGGCATGGCTGTATTACAATAAAACTTTATTTACAAATACGAGTAGCAAGCCAGATTTGGCTTACAGGCAATATTCGCCAACTCCTGTGCTAGGGATTATTGGCTCCTGCCAGGGAATTAAAAAGAAAAAAATATGGTTTGCTATATAACAAACCATTGATAACAAAAATCATCATGTTGAGAATACATATATGTACATGAAGTGCAATACTTACAGGTGTCTGGATCATCATGGCTCGTTGATCTCTCATTGTTCTTACAATGTCTAGTGGATAAACTGGTTGATTGCATTCAATGAGACACATGGCTGTTTCCATAGTAATAAGAACCCCAGTTCTTCCAATTCCAGCACTAAAAAAGACAAGTAAGGGGCAGTCTCATTGATACTATTCTGTTAAAACTTCTTGTGGCTTTTGTGCTGTACATTAAAGTACTGAGATACAACAAAAGAATTACTTTATTTTATTTTTTTCAATTAGCAATAATTGTGCCTTGGATAAACCTCATTGGCTACGATACTGCCATGGCGCAAAGCTTATTATTTTATTTTTTTTAAAGACTCCATTTATTTATTTGACAGAGATCATAATTAGGCAGAGAGGTGGGGAAGCAGGCTCCCCACTGAGCAGAGAGCCCAATGCAGGGCTCGATCCCAGGACCCTGAGATCATGACCTGAGCTGAAGGCAGAGGCTTAACCCACTGAGCCACCCAGGTACCCTAATAATATGATTTTAATTAAAAGTTTTATATTATAGGGGCGCCTGGGTGGCTCAGTGGTTTAAGCCTCGCCTTCAGCTCAGGTCATGATCTCAGGGTCCTGGGATCAAGCCCCACGTCGGGCTCTCTGCTCAGCAGGGAGCCTGCTTCCCTCTTCTCTCTCTCTGTTTGCCTCTCTGCCTACTTGTGATCTCTCTCTATCAAATAAATAAATAAAAAATCTATAAAAAAATCATTAAAAAAAAGTTTTATATTATAAAGTAGAAAGCCAACTAAAAAATACTTTGTGAAATTGAAATACATTTCATACTTAATACAGATTAAATGGTTTGTATCTACCCCTTCCCCACTTTAGTTGTAAAAATGTTACTGTAAAATTACGTTTCAGTTTTTAAAATCTGAACAAGGTATATATGCTTACTGGAGCAGCCTCCCTTTAAAATGCAAAATAACAGGACACCTGGGTGGCTCAGCCATAAGTGGCTGCCTTTGGCTCTGGTTATGATCTCAGGGTCCTTGGATGGAGCACCACATCGGGCTCCCCACTCTGTTGGGGATTCTGCTTGTCCCTCTGCCCCTTCCCCTGCTTGCACTCTCTCTCTGAAATAAAGAAAATCTTAAAAAAAAAAAAAAAAAAATTCAGGACGCTTGGGTGGCACAGTTGGTTAAGCGTCTGCCTCTGGCTCAGTTCATGATCCCAGGGTCCTTGCTCAGAAGAGAGCCCACTTCTCCCTCTGCCTGCTGCTCCCCTTGCTTGTGCTTTCTCTCTCCCCTTGACAAATATGCAAAATTAAAAAAAAAAAGCAAAATAATAAAATTACAATAAAACAAATGTACAAAAGACAGTATTTTCCACACTAAAATCAGTTTTTAAAAGCAAATCTAATTTTTATTAAATTTTATAATGGGATAGGCAAGAACAACTTTTTGAAGTATTCTCTGTGAACAAAATAGCTATAGCAGCTGTTGGGAACTTAGAATAATAAATAGCCAAATGTGTTAATTAATCCCGCTTGTTGCCTCTCAGACATTTTTCTTTTTTAAAGATTTTATTTATTTATTTATTTATTTAAGAGAGAGAGAGAGAGAGAGAGACAGAGAGACAGAGAGAAAGATCACAAATAGGCAGAGAGGCAGGCAGAGGGGGAGGGGGAAGCAGGCTCCCTACCGAGCAGAGAGCCTGATGTGGGGATCAATCCCAGGACCCTGAGATCATGACCAGAGCCAAAGGCAGAGGCTTAACCCACTGAACCACCCAGGTGTCCCTACCTCTCAGATATTTGGTCTACAATCTGTTTTGATGATCTAAAAGTCTGCTGTTAAAAAAGTGCTGGGAAGTTTAAGGATGAGGAGATACCTTTATTTATTCAGTGGCATCAATACAGCTTCTGAATAAATCACTCTAATTACACAGGCAGCTAGAATTAAGGATAATTTCAGTTTTCCAATCTGGGTTATAGGAGTGAAGGCTGGAGTCACTGTACCCAGCTGTTTAGAAGGTAGAGTATGAAAGGAAGAAAGGACGGCCTACCACTGTTCACCTGGAGCTCTTGGGAGTGGCCAGTCCGAGAGAGGAGAGGACTTAACAAATGTCCTGGGATGGGCTACAGCGTGGGTTGGAGTAGTACATTGTGAGGAGGAAATCTAAACCTTGGGCTGCAACTGAATGCCTAAATATTGGACTTCATCAAATCTAAGCTACCATCCATTTTAAGACACCCAGTGTCTGAGACATTAAACTATGAAAAAGAAAAGCTAAGAATCAGCCAATGAAGTATTATTTTTACTTTTTATGATAAAGATTCTGACAATCACTGGTTGGAACGTACCTTTAGCCTTCTAGCTTCAGATCATAGCTTTGGGTTCCCTCTAACTACCACAGTGAGGATCACAAGTTAAGGGCAAAATAAAATACCCATTCCCCTTTAAAAGTGACTTATCAGGTCAACTATTCAACCACAAAAGAGAAAATAGCATACCTGCAATGAACAACAATAGGTTCTTCCTTGCCAGCCCTCTTATTTCGTACATGACAAACAAAATCCAGAAAGTCACTTGAATCATCAGGAACTCCATGGTCAGGCCAGGCTATGTATTGAATCTGAGTGAGTTGACGACTCTCATTTTTCTAAGTGTAAATGAAAAATTATGCAGCCTAACTTATGAATTATCTTTAAAATAAAAATATTCATGTCTTTAACTTTAGAAGAAAAGCAAAAGAAACTATTCCCAGTACCCCCCCAAAAGTAATATATAACTTTAATAAAACCCAAAATTTCAATGAAAAAGAAACTATTTTACAGAAACAGTTGTGTCTATTAATTGTCAGCTACTCGTATCACTACTCTTCTTACAACTCAATTTCTGCATTTGTATTTTTCAGATGAGAAGGAAATAAACAGGCAAAAACAAGTTAAGATACAGAGAAATGTTTAAAGAATAAACTAAAAAAGTGTTAGGTGAGCAAAATTGTAGGGAAAATTTTTTTTACAAGCGAAGTTGGGCTAATTCTAAAAAGTACCTGAAATAATGAAGATTAAGAAAATAAAATCTCAAAATAAATATAGATTAAAAACTGGAGATCACAAAAACACAAAGTCAAATCAAGGCTTAATTACTTTTGGGGAGTCAAGAATCAGTAAAATAGAGTAAGGTATTACTGAATGCATACATTTTGGTTTAAATATTGACTCGGCTGGTTAAGGCCTTAATATTTCAGAGCCTTATTTTCTTCAACTGAAAAACAAAATAACATCTATCCATCACAGGAATAGTGTTATGCTGAAAGGATTCTATGAAAGGATCTCTGAATCACCCAATTCAGAGTGTTTGGAACCATATTCTCAAAAACTGGTAGCTATGGTCATTCAACGCTATGAAATCTGGTTACTGTCATTTACATAGAAGGAGGTTTCCAGAAAAGACCATTAAAGTACAAGGTAATTAAGAAAAGGACTAATGAATGAATTCCTAAAGAGACTCAGTATAACTTGATGACTAATTTTTCAGAATCCTGTGTAATGAATTGAAGGTATCTAATACAGACTGCCTTTGATTATTACTGTTAACAAAAGAAATTAATGGTATCAATAATTGTAAGACTGGGTAATGTTAAATGGATATTTATTATGTTCTGGGGTATGTCTGTCTGTCCATCCATCCATGTATATATGTATTTGGTATGTAAAGAAATGTATATTCCCAACTGTATTTGTCTCAAACTTTAAAAATTAATTTGTGTCTTGGCATAGTTTGCAAAGTACTTAGCGTTTGCAAAGAAAAGCCGCTGTAAGTTTATAAACTGCCATGGGTAACCTATTGGGGGAGCATAAAGAAATTATACTGAAGATATAAGTATTATTCTGTAGGGCTAATATACAGCCTTTGATACCCATTTGGGAAAATGAAGAAATGTCTTATTGACTTATCTTGTTACACTGGACCATGAGCTACCTACACAAGCCCTAAATCCATTCTGATGGAATCTCTAGTTCTTAAGATTTTGGAAATTTAATTTTTTATTTTTTGTAACTTTGCTTTATTCAATGCCAGATTCCTTTATTATAAATCTCCACAACTTCTGACTCCCTCCTTTGGGTCAGTAAAGCTCTGTCTTGCTGGGCTCCTTTACTCATACTCAGGGAAGTGGAGTGGGATGGGGAGGGGAATATGAAGCTTTCATTTTCAAAGGCTAACCACTGATGGGACAGGCATGGGTATTCCAAGTGTGTGCTATTTGCTCTTCTTTAGCAATTACTTTTTCTTCCTCTAACCCCTTCAAAACCAAAGGTGGCTACAGGGAAACATGTAGCTGCAAGCAGTGAAAGTGGAATGTACTATCTTTAACAGCCTGACAAGACTGGCAACATGCCATGCTCTTCACTCATCTTCCAACTGAGTTACTAAGTCATCATTTACTAATCAGTTTCCATTTCTGGCTCTGGATTTGGAAGCCAAAGAGGAGTGACTCAGGTGGCAGCAGAAACTAGCAATTACGAAGCTATAATCTGCTGTCAGAGGATTGTGCCTACAATCATTTCCTTCTTAATACTGGGTAGACTGTGAGACTGCACTCCTTTACCCTTTTACAAAAAGGACAATAATTTGATAATGCTCAATTATTCTTTGTATTTCCACAGACGTACTCAAATACTTTATTGATATTACTAGCAGGACGAAATCAAACAAAACACTGGCATAGTTTTTATGAATAGCCAAAATAAGAAGAGTTGTAAGTATTATTTACTAGACTTTTTTTTTACTGACCATATTTACCTGGAGAAATTGAAAATACATTTAATATAGTAGAATATACCTCATAAGATTCCAAAGCGTTCCAATGAAGCAAATTCAATAATTTTAAATATTATTTCCTAGTAACCAGGACTCAAAACATTTTCAGCTTTCAAAGTTTTTACCTTGAACATAACCGTTCCACTGAGTGGATATCCTGCCTTCCTACCTCTTGGTTAAATAGTGTCATCTTCCTGAAGATGTATGCTGTGTTTCCTTCTTCTGAGTGGCAGGTAACTTGATAGCATCCATAGGATGAACTTTCTGTGGGTTCTGGCCAATACTGGTGACACTTTACCTGACATCAATAGATTTAAGAAAAATATGTAATTTAGGCTCTCCAATTTTAAAATGCCTTAGTTTTTAAAAACTTTCAAGCCTACAGAAAAGTTGTAAGAATAATTTGATGAATCCTCATATATCCTGCACCTAGATCTGCCAACTATTAAAATTTCTCATTTTTTCTCTTTTACTAATAATCTGCTTGGATATATTTTGAGACTGCATATAGCCTGTTAATGACAAATTTTCACCCAATGTTTTATCATTCTTGATTAATGCCTGCCTGAACATATACTACTATGTGAGTGGCAAAATAATGAACTAAATCTGATTATTTTTAGATTTAAGTAAAAATGAGAAAGAATTTCTAATTAAAATGCCTATCTATTTATTTCCATAATTAGGATATTAAAAAAAAACAGTTTTACTGTCATACAGTTCAAATACCATATAATTTTCTCACTTAAAGCACACAATTCAACTGTTTTTAGAACTGTGCAACCTTCAACACAGGCACTTTTAGAACACTTTTCACTCCCCAAAGAAGTCCCATACCCATTAACAATCACTGTGTGTTCCTCTATCCCAACCCCTTCTTTTACTCTGAACCTAGGCAAGTATTAATCTGTTTTCTGTCCTCTATGAATTTGTCTAATCTGGACATTTCAGATATGGAATCCCATAGTGTGTGGTCTTTGATGACTGCCTTTGTTCACTTAGCAAAAATGTTCTCTAAGATTCACCCATGTTGTAGCATGTACCATTTCTTCATTTCTTTTACTGTCAAATGATATACAACTATGTGATTACCTCACATTTTATTTGTTATATTTGGGTTGTTTCTACCTTTGGCGATTATGAATAATGCTGCTATGAACGTCTATATACAAGTTTTTGTGTAGACAGATGTTTTCATTTCTCCTGGGTATATCAAGGAGTGAAAACTACTAAGTTATTAACTCCATAGTTTAACCTTTTGAGGAAATGACACTATTTTCCAAAGTGGCTGCATCATTTTACAAATCTACCAGCAGTATAGGAGGTTCCATTTTCTCCACATCACTGAAAACACTTAGTAATACTTAGTATTACCTATCTTTTTTTTTTTTACTTAAATTGTTATTTATTTTTAAACCACCTCTAAAACATTTTTTTTTGGTAAGGTGAGTGCTCCTTTTTTTTTTTAAATTAACATATAATGTATTATTAGCCCCAGGGGTGCAGGTCTGTGAATCATCAGGCTTATACACTTCATAGCACTCACCACAGCACATACGCTCCCCAATGTCCATATCTATCATTTTTATTTTAGCCATCCTACTAGATAGGAAGTGTGACCTCTTTGTGTGTGTGTTTAAGATTTTATTTATTTGTCACAGAAACAGAAAGAGACCCAGCACAAGCAGGAGGAGCAGCAGGCAGAGGGAGAGGGAGAAGCAGGCTCCCTGCTGAGCAAGGAGCCAGACGCAGGACTAGATCCCAGAATCTGGGGATCATGACCTGAGCCAAAGGCAGACAGATGCTGAGCCACCCAAGCGTCCCTCTCTTTGTGGTTTTGATTTTGTATTTCCCTGGTGACTAATGATGCTGAGCATCTTTCATGACGTTACTGGACATTTAAATATCTTCTTAAATAAATGAATGAGTAAATGAATAAATGAATAAATACATATCTTCTTTTTAGAGACATCTACTCAGAATGTTTGGCCAGTAATTAAATTGGGTCTTTATCATTTCATTGCTAAGCTGTAGGAGTTCTTTATATATTTACATACAAATCCCTTATCAAATACATACTAATTCATTTAGATAACTGAGAGTAATAGTGGCTAACACTTATATATCATAATCATTATGTGTTAGTCACTATGATTTTAATAATACCACAAGAAAGTTTAAAGGTTACAAAAAAGACTAAATCAATGTGAATAATTTGACCATATATGCAATGTAAATTGAAAAAAAGCCCAAGCAAGCAAAAAAAAAAAAAAAAAAAGAAGGAAAGAAAAGAAAAAAAGCCCAAGCAATGTGTAAGATTTAAGTATGACTTACTCTGCCACGTTCAACTTGTGTGGTCAACATTACAACCATAGAGGAGCCTTGTTCCCAAGTCATCTGCCAAAAATCTGTACAGGTGTGTGGTAATGGCCCTTGACAAGCAATATACTGATTTATAATGCTAGAAGAAGGGATTTCCATCTAAAAAAGCAAAGGACACAGAACTCAAGTGTTTTCATTATTACTTTTTGCCTTGATCAAGTATATGAAAGTCATCCACCAAATAATAACTGAGTATAACTAATCTCAATAAACTGCAAAGTCAGTAAAATAAGCCTTTACCTAAAAAGACAAAAGAGGGAAACAAACCATAAGAGACTCTTAATGATAGAGAACTGAGGGTTGATGGAGGGAGGTGGGGGGGAGAGGGTAAATGAGTGATGGGTATTAAGGAGGGCCCTTGTTACAATGAGCACTGTTGTGCTGCACGTAAGTGATGAATCACTAAATTCTACTGCTGAAGCCAATATTATACTATATGTTAACTAGAATTTAAATTAAATTTGAAAAAGAACAAAACCCCCACTATCTTTATTAATAATTTATCTGTGTAAGAAATTTCTCAGTATTATATATATTTATCTTTTATTTCTTTCCAAAGCACAGAGGTTTAAGAGCAGTTTTATAGAAAACCCTCTTTTAGGGTGTCTGGGTGGCTCAGTGGGTTAAAGGCTCTGCCTATGTATGGCTCAAGTCATGATCCCAGGGTCCCAGGATCGAGCCCTGCATCGGGCTCTCTGCTTGTCGAAGAGCCTGCTTCCCCCTTCTCCTCTCTCTGTCTGCCTCTCTGCCTACTTGTGATTTCTCTGTCAAATAAATAAATAAAATCTTGAGAAAAAAGAAAACCCTCTTTTAAAGGCAGAGACTTGGTACAGAAATAAAAATACTTGTTTCTAAACACCTTATTGGTAAAATTTGCAAGGAGCAAAATTTCTGCCATTTGTTTTAGTTCAGATTTTACATATATATAATACACATTAAAAGATCATAAAAATATTTTAAATTCACTATTTTCAGGAAGAGATGAGTCATCATCCTACTACATTTTGAGATTTAATGAATAAAGAGGAAAGATGACACATGCACCATGGCACTAGAAGAATACTAAAGAGTGAACAGGGAAAAAGGTCTTCCTTCCTATTCCCAGCCTCCAGTTCACACCCAGGAAAGCAATCCTTTTTTTCTAATTTCTAGTGTTTCCTTTCAGAGATACTCTATATATAGCACACAAATGTAAATGCAAAACTGTTTTCTGTAAAACATAAAAAGTAGCTTATAATGTTGTTCTGCACCTTGTTTCTCTTTTTATGCCTTATCTTTGAGATATCACATTAGTACATAAAATTTTATTTTTAAAAATTTTATTTTAAATTTTATTTTAAAGTATGTAAATTTTATTTTTATTTTATTTTTATTATTTATCTATTTATTTGACAGAGATCACAAGTAGGTAGAGAGGCAGGCAGAGAGAGAGGGGGGAAGCAGGCTCCCTGCTGAGCAGAGAGCCCGATGTGGGGCTCGATTCCAGGACCCTAAGATCATGACCTGAGCTGAAGGCAGAGGCTTAACCCACTGTGCCACCCAGGTGCCCCTAAAATTTTATTTTTTAATGGCTCTGTGTATTCCATAATTTATCTAATGAATGCTTAAGTTGCTGGTAATCTATTTGCTACCATAAACAAAGCTGCACTGAATAATTCTGTAAACTTAACATTTTCGTTAGTTACCTCTCTGAAGAGGCTGTACCTATTTATACTTACACCAACAATGTATGAGGAATGCTTATTCCCTGATAGTCTCCTTAATATACTGATATTCCCTCATCCACACTCCTTGTACTCTGAAGTGTAAGTTTGGACTGTTTTGGGTACACCTGACCTAATCTGGACCATGTAACAGCAGTATCTGACTAATCTAAGGCTACTTATAATCTTTATGGAGTATCAACAGTTTGCTATTGAGTTTCAATACACGGATTACAGGTTAATGTCTCATAGTCTGCTAGGGATGTTACTTATTACAGGATATGGTATAGCTGCTGAATAATCTTTAAAAAAAAAAAAAAAAGATTCTGAATCCTAAAGTATATTTGACCCCAAGATTTCAGATAAAGGAACTGTTTCCTTCTTGTAAATGATATTGTTACACTCTTTGATATTTCAAGTCTAAGAGGTGAAAAATAGCAATTCCTTTCAATTTTGATTTGCATTTTTCTTTTTGTGAGTTTAGACAAGAGTTGAAAGTCTTTCCCTTTCTGGGATTTTAAGCCATTCTCATAGATTTCCTCCAAGTACTTACATGATTCCATTTTTTAACATTTATATTTTGATATATCTAAAATCTGTTACATCAAGAGTGAGTAGATGAAGTCTTTCTAGATAAATGATATGAATCATGGATCTGTTTCAAAACAACCTGGATGTGTAGGGGCATGAGCAGTTGACAACTGTTGAACTGAGTGATATATATATATGAAGGTTCATTGTACTTTTCTCCTACTTTTGTATGTTTGAAATTTTCTACATTGCAGAGTTAAGAAGTTAGTAATCCTTTTATCCCACTAGAAGGGAAGGAAAACCTCCTAACAATGATATAGTCTAGATTACATCTAGATATATTACTCAATCCATTCACTAGATAATCTATTTTTATCTTCAGTGATTTAAAAGACCATCTCGACCATAAACAAAAGTTTAGTAATTATTTCAGCCTATTTCTGGACTATTGTATTCCATGGCTCGAAGCATATGCTAATATGCCAGTACAAAACTATTTTTTTAACATTAATTTTATACTATTTTTAAGTATCTGAAAGTGTTAGTATTCTCTCAAGGTTAAAAGGAACGTCAAAGTTTACAGTAGTCCCTCCAACTCCCAATGACAAAGGTATAATAAAAATAAACTTACATTTATATAATTTGCATTGATATAGTCTTCATTACCCTTTAAAATGACCCGTGTAGCATCATCTGAAAAAAATTGAAAGAAAGAATGTTTTGATAAAGTTATGCTAAAAGATTAACCTTAACAAATAGAGATAGTAGGTACTTACAAGGCGAAATATCTCTGTATCTATTTTTGGAAATATTTTGAGGTAATTTGGCACAAGACATTGTCATTCCAGGTTTTTTCCGATATAGTTG
Source organism: Neogale vison (assembly GCF_020171115.1). Taxonomy (NCBI): domain Eukaryota; kingdom Metazoa; phylum Chordata; class Mammalia; order Carnivora; family Mustelidae; genus Neogale; species Neogale vison. The sequence goes on along the minus strand of NC_058093.1, from coordinate 104,371,766 downwards.
CTGGGGGGGGAAAAAAAGGGAGGGGGCACATAAGGTGAGTCCAGCAAGCCATTAAGAGATTCTGTTTTGTTTTTCAGGATTATTTCTATGCTAACAACAAGCACTGTTTTTTCCTTAGGATACCTCATCCATAAAATGATGTACCTTAGGCTAGTAGGGAACTGAACCAAATCTGCGAAGCTGAATTCTGCACAATTTCTGACATGAATTATATATTGTATTTTTTTAAATGATAAAACAGTTGAAAACAATTTTGCTTACAGAAAAGTACCTGAAGTTATGAATAGCAAATCTGCAGAGAACATTTAGGTCTCATTTAATTTGGAGAGGTTTACATAGTATATGAACCAAGAACTTCTTTTTTTTTTTTCTTTTTTAAAGATTTTATTTATTTATTAGAGAGAGAGGGCACAAGCGGGGGAGCAGCAGAGGGAGAAACAGGCTCCCCGCTGAGCAGAGCCCAAGTGGACTTGGGCTCGATCTCAGACTGGGGATTCACGACCTGAGCAGAAGGCAGATGCTTAACTAACTGAGCAGCCTGGTGCCTGGAATGAAGAAATTCTTAAAAGAAAAACTGACAGGTCCCAAATGATTTCAAGTCACAAATGTTTTACAGTCACTTACCAATAGCACATACTTTAGAGCAACAAATACTAATGATGACCAACTAGACACAAAAATTAGAGAAGGATGAAATATGATGAGGTACGAAAGTTATTTTAACTCAGGATTTTTAGCTGTACCATAGCCTATCTTCATCTGCCACCTTTCATAAAAATAGCTACTGAATCACAGAAAAAATTTTAATTTGATGACATGCATAAAATCTCCTATTCCTCTCTTTTAAATAGATATTTATGTAACTACAACTAGTATTTTGGGAGCAATGTTTAAGACTATGTATTTCAGAACATGTTTTTATGTCAAATATATCACAGAATACCATTTTAGTTTATAAATTATAAACGATAGATTAGGCAGTTAAGAGACCATGAAATTAATTAGAAAATACGGCCCAATATCCCTTCCATACAATATTACTTACATCAAATTGTGTCAGGACTGTTCCAGTGATGAGCCCCTCAGCTAGCTGTATCATTGACTCCCGCAGGGAATGGTCATCCTGATGGACACTATCTAGTGGGGCTTTCTCAGGAATGTACTGGAAGTCTGGCTCATTTTCTAGCTTTTCTTCCACTACATCATATACAGCTAAAAAAAACAAAAACAGAAACAAAAAAGCCACATGGGAATCTTAATCAACTGGCAAAAAGAATTTACTAGATGTGTTCTTTCATCTGTGTCAGGAAAAAGAATTCATCAGATCAGAGTCTGGTGTCACTGTGTAAGGGACAAAGTGGCTGTGAAGTTAAACTTTGCTGTACACCTTTAGGGAAAAGAAATGTCATTGGCCATATTGCTGAAAATGTCTGTAACTTGACAAGACAATTAGAAAAAGAGGAGCTGCCAAGAAGCCAGACCTGCCCTTAAATTTTGGACCTAGATTAAAAGTAGCAACAGGGACCTATATACCATACATCCAGATATGAAGACACAAATAACTTGAATAGAGTGCTAAACAAAACCTGTTCTATCATCTTTCTTCGACACATCTACAAAACCTGGGAGGCCAGAATCCATGATCATGGTAGTATAAAGAGAGCCAGATGCCAAACTCTTGGCCTGTACTCTGCCTTACTTTTTTCCCCACCCTGAACTCCATTCTTTAACACAGGAGCATATGAAAATATGTGCGAACTTACCAGCCCTATGTAAGCTTGTTCTCCACTTCTCTGAAAACTGCTGCCTCTTAGCTACCCTGCTGCCTTGGGGTATACACACCGTGTGATCCACCCCTGGGAGAATGGACCTAGAGGAAACAGCCACATAGGCCCAAGAAGTGGGATCAGAGCTATCTGGACAGAGAACTGACAGTCGAAATGAGGTGGTCTAGAAAAGTAGGAGTGGTCACAAGTGATGGCTTGGCATACCCCCTTGGTCCCACAAAATCCTGATCCCCACAGATTTAAGGGCAAAAGCTGAAAGACAGCCAGAGTAGAACCAAGCTATGGGGCTCTTTTGCCCATGCTTAAGATATCTGGTTCCTGTTCAGATGTGTGCACTTTTGAGAAGAATAAACTTCTGAAAAGAAAAAAAAAGTATGACTGCATTTTGTCTAAGAAGGAGATTTTTTTTTTTTTTAAGATTTTATTTATTTATTTGACAGACAGAGATCACAAGTAGGCAGAGAGGCAGGCAGAGAGAGAGAGGAGGAAGCAGGCTCCCTGCTGAGCAGAGAGCCCGATGCGGGACTCGATCCCAGGACCCTGAGATCATGACCTGAGCCGAAGGCAGCGGCTTAACCCACTGAGCCACCCAGGCGCCCCCTAAGAAGGAGATTTAAAGGAAAAAAAAAACCCAGAAAAATAAGCTGTCTGATTTTTTGATACTTTTTGTAAATACAGTTTTAAAGTCTGATTATACATTGTTTTAAATAAAAAGGGACATGACAGACTCAAACTGAAAGAAAATACAGGTCCTAGTCCAGATATTTTCTTTTTTAGAGAAAGCACGCACACATGGAAGTGGGAAGGGTCAGAGAGAGTGCGTGGGTAAGAACCTTAAGCACGCTCCACCCCCAGCACTGAACCCCACGCAGAGCTATATCCATCTCACAGCCCTGGGATCATGACCTGAGCGGAAATCAAGAGTTAGATACTTAACCAACTGTGCCACCCAGGCACCCCCCAGTTCAGATTCTGACAACAAACAACAGAAAGATCTTTTGCAAGAAAAGCCCTAGGAGGTTTCCGCTCGTAATTTAAAGTATAAATAAAGTGATTTGGAACTGCAAAAAGACATGCCTTTTCCATTATATGGAATTTTGTTCATATTCTGGTTCTGTGTAAATCATTAATTTGTGAGTTGATAACTGAATGTCCTGGTGCTAAAGTGACTTCAACTATAAAATGGGGATAATATATCTATCTCATTAGATGGCTATATAGATTAAATGAGAATATACAAAATAGTCCAGGTGTAAAACTTAGCATTAAGTTCCTTAGGATCTGTTATCAAAAGAAAATGGAACAAAATTTAGAGAATATTATTCTTAGTATAAAATTTAAGTTGCATTATGTGACAGAAAATGCCTAATAATGAATCACCTAAACATCAGGTCTAAATAAAGGAGTCAAAATAGAATGTTCTGTTGAAGTCCTTTGAATTTTCTCAGAAAGCCAATTCCAGACCATGAATGCAGAAAAACACAAAGTAGAGAACATAAAATGAAAATGCCTGTTTGTGCCCAAGAGACAAAATGAGTACTGTATTTTTCTTTTTAAAATGAACTCTCCTGGAAAATTTTGCAGGGTTGGGTGTGGTGGGGTAGGGAATGGGTCGACTTTAACTATATTTTACATCCTTATGGTATATACTCAACAACTGGTAGCAAGGTATTAACCAATAATTACTCTTATGGATGAAACTATGATTACTGGCAAACTGTTCAGAACAAAACTAGAAGAATGTGTCTAGTGCTGGGATATAGGCATGTAAGAACTCTTCTCTGAGGGGACTGATAAAGTGTTATGGAAACTTGAAACAATGCCCTGTGAACACTGAAGGATGTGGGATTGTTAAACTGGAGAAAGGGGAATTTAACTTATTCTGATTGTACAAAGGGACAGAATTAGGAACAGAGACTGAAAGAAGGTGACTTTTTAGTTCAATTAAATGTTCAGACTACCCAGGGAAAGTGACCTGCTTCAGGAGTCACTGAGCGCTGTCCGCTGCCAGGATGATCTAGAGGAAACTCAGGCAATCAGCAAAACAGCTAGAGTGCATGGTATTAAAGCTTCTACAAACCTGGGACTCTGGCTCTGAATTAAATTGGCTGTCCAGATAAGAAATGACATGATTAGGCTACTGGCATTGTCTCCTGCCAACAAAGACAGGATTTTTACTTTATTTTATTGATTGATTGAGTTTTCCAAATTTATTTACTTATTTTTAAAAGATTTTATTTATTTGACAGATAGAGATCACAAGCAGGCAGAGAGGTAGGCAGAGAGAGAGGAGGAAGCAGGCTTCCTGCTGAGCAGAGAGCCCGATGTGGGGCTCGGATCCTAGGACCCTGGGATCATGACCCGAGCCGAAGGCAGAGGCTTTAACCCAGTAAGCCACCCGGAGCCCCCAAATTTATTTTTCTTTTAAATTAAGTTATTATCAGTTTATCTATCTATCTAAGATTTTATTTATTTGACAGAGAAAGAGACAGCCAGAGAGTGAACACAAGCAAGTGGAATGGGAGAGGGAGAAGCAGGCCTCCTGCAGACCAGGGAGCCCGATGCTGGGCTCGATCCCAGGAGCCTGGGATCATGACCTGAGCTGAAGGCAGACACTTAATGACTGAGCCATCCAGGCGCCCCCAAAGACAGGATTTTTAAAAATGCTTTAACTACAGCTTGTTACAGAGTGTTCTAAAAGTGGTTCAAAATATACTCATCTATGTAACATGTGTTTGCTGCATACCTACCACTACTAAAGCAACTGAGGGAAGTGGGAGGCCATTTTAGTTATGGTATTCAGAAGAGGACTTTCTAGGGATGGCAAATGAGCAGAGACCTGATGGAAGTGAGGGTAAAAGTCATATCAAAATCAAGGAGATTTAGGGAGAAGGAAAAACAAACAAACAAAAAAAGCCAGCAAATAATAGAGTGAGCAAGACTGTGGTAGGTAAGTGGCCAAGATTTCCATTTTAATCCAAGTGTGAATAGAAGCCAATGTGCTTTGAGCAGGACACTGCATGACATGACTTATGTTTTAAAAAGCCCACCCTGGTTGTTCTGTCTAGTAACAAATACTAACAGATTATAAAAATACTCAGTGCTGCATAGAGTACTTACCATTAGGTCGAACCAGGAGTACAAGTTCCCCAGAATGTCTCTCACAGCTAGCTTTGATAAACAGGACAACTTGATCATGGGTATGTTCTGCAATGTCCCGACCATTGATCAGCACAACTTGGTCCCCTTCATTCAATCGAGGGACACAGAGGTCAGCCTGTAATGTAACATAAATAAGGTTTCAGATGTGCACATAGCTTTCTGAAAATAAAGGACAGGAATTAATTTTTATAGACTCTACAGCAGGAGAACAAAAAGTACATAAAGAAAAGCATGAATCCATTTATTCATCTCTTTGTAAAAAGCAGAAATTGAGCTTTCCCATGAAGCTACTACTTTTCTTCCTTTTTCTTTCAACAGCTTTACCCCTGATGCCTTATTAAATGCCTAGATATACAGATAAGACTAATGGCGCATAGACGGTGACAGCCCTTACTCTCCAACTGTCCAGGTATGTACAAATTGCAGTTACTACAGTTCAGTTAAATAATACCAGTCTCCCAACAAAGTTCAAATTACAGTTACCACAACACATTAATTGTGAAAACCTGTGTAAAGTACGAGCTTTGCTACTAGCTCACGAGTCCACAAATCACTACATAGACAACAGATACACATCACGATCAGCGACCAATCACATCACTTCTTTCAAAATCTGCAGGTGATCTGTTGTTGTGTCTCTGTTACTCAGCTCATGCAGAGACAGCAAAGCAGGTATCTGTATCACCTCCTTGTCTCCCAGTGACAAACCCATGTAAATCTAAGGAGGCAACTGGCCAGCAAAGCAGGTATCTGCATCACCTCCTTGTCTCCCAGTGACAAACCCATGTAAATCTGAAGAGGCAACTGGCCAGAAAAGTTAAAAAACACAGCAAAGAAACAAAAGAGTGATAGTGATGGAAATAAAATTCGAGCTGAACATAAACCACTGACAGTGGAGAAACTGACATGACTACTGTTAGAGAGCCTCCAGGCAGGCACTGAGAGGAATTTGGTGGTCACATTTCACAACATTGAAAATGCACTGATAAAATGCTGGAAGTGAATTCAAATTTAAAAACGATCTGGACAATTTGCCAACATAAGAAAAACGCCTCCACTGTATTTTAAGTTATACGACAAAAAGGGCAACATTCCACTGTTCAAAGTACTTGTCCTAAGTTTCCACAAGGATAGAGAACACTTTATTTCTCAGTGTTTCTAGTGTAGAGCCTGCTTAAGATTCTTTCTCTCCCTCTCCTTCCCTCCACCTCTCTCTACCCCCACCTCTAAAAAAAATTAAATTAAAAATTAAAAAAAATTAAAAACCGGATCAAATATACATATGGAGCAATATGCATTTTCCCATTATTTACTCATTTCAAATGCAAATGTAATTAATTAACATACAATGTATTAGTTTCAGAGGTAGAAGTCACTGATGCATCAGTTTTATATAATACCCAGTGCTCAGTATATTATGAGCCCTCCTTAATGTCCATTACCCAGTTGCCCTATCCCCTTTCCCCTTCCCTCCAGCAACCCTCAGTTTGTTTCATATGATTAAGTTTCTTATGGTTTGTTTCCCTCTCTGATTTCCTCTTGTTGCATTTTCTATAATGGTATCTTATGAATATATTTCCATACTTATATGGAGCTACATCATTCATCATTTCAACAGCTGTAAAGTAGCATACAACTTATTTCACCAACTCTAATGAGGTACATTTTGGTCATCCCATCTTTATTATAAACAATATTACAATGAACATCCTTGCGTATCCTTTGTTTCCTAGTCCAACTTCTCCATTAGAGGCAATTGCTAAAAGTGGAATAAGTGGGTCAAAAAATATGTATTTGATTTAAATAAACAGAGTTTAAATTTGTTTTTAGTAAAGTTATACATCACACAGCTCGGAAAACTGACTAGGTCTAAAAGACTACTAAGACAAGAAACAATTTTTTGTACTCCTCTGTACCATTTTCACACGCCAGGCAACTTCTTTCAACATTTTACCTACATCTTTTGTATCTAGTTCGGTATCTCTAAATAACATCCTCATTTTGTGTTTTCTTCAGTTTTTAAATTTTATTCTTATTTTTTAAAGATTTTATTTATCCCTTTGAGAGAGAAACAGAGAGAGCACAAGCAGGGGGAGAGAGAGAGGGAGAAGATGACTCCCTGCTCAGCCAGGAGCCCAGACACGGGGCTCGATCACAGGACCTAGAGATCATGACCCAAGCCAAAGGCAGATGCTTAACCATCTAAGCCACCCAGGTGCCCCTTTAATTTTCTATTTTAGACATTATGTACAGGTGAGAATTAGCGATCTTTAATCTTCTCATCTGTAGTCTGTCCCAAATACATATTTCCCATTAAGTATGTACTAATAAATAATTTTGACTATTTCCTCTATCTATGTCCCCATCCTTCACATGCAGAATAGGTTCAGGAGGCATTTTATACATCATACCCCTATCCTGTCCCCACTGCCCACAAGTGATTTGTTGAAAAGTGGACATTTGCTATGAGCTGGATCTGTGAAGGACTTACTTCCCAGGAGTCTGTAAAATCGGACTGAGGTTTAATCCCTCTAGGTGGCTGAGCTGGTAATATATGAATCTGGAAGTTACTATTAGCCCATCATATCAACTGAGGAGACTAATGGTAGCTATACAATTTCTCTTTAGTAGAGATGCAGGGGTCACAGGTCACAGTAGAGATGCAAGTGAACTAACTAACTAACTAACTAACTAACCTGAATCTGTTACTAAGAGCACTCTTTTTATTAGACTGAATTTAGAGGAGCGAGAGAGATGAGGTTGATTCCCTATACAAATTGGTTTGCAGTGAGAGAGAAAAATGGAACATGCAAAAAACTAGAGATGAAATATTTAGAGTCCTGATGTTCATTTTAAAGTTTGTTGTTGTTGTTGTTTTTGTTTTCCCTAAAGATCTGATGGCAATCCTATCCTTGGGTTTTGTGAGAAAACTCTACAGCTATATGATTAGGTAAACGACTTTGTATTTATGCTCAAGCTAGGGATATTGTAGAGTACCCTGTTATTTGCAACCAACAAAGTCCTTAACAACCAGAACCAAAACTGTGTATCATGATATCCCTGATCAGTCTTGACTGTGATCTTCAAACTAATTTTAAGGTTGCCGTGAAGCACCAAAGAAAGCATAACTGGCCTTTTTCTCTCAGGGTGCTGGTCTATACCTTTCCTAGGACAGAGAGACAGGTAAATGATAAAAGGTGCTGATTGCAAAGTCCTTGAAGACCAGTTAGGTCAAGTAGGCAACAACATAAATGGGAATTTGAAAGCAGTATTTGTTACATATACAAGTAGTAAAGATAACACATCCACAATTAAAGAGTTATCCTTATGATGAGCAGAAAGTTCTTGAGTGCTAAAGGTGAATGAAGGGTACAGAAGGGTTCATCATAATGGGTACCTAGACTTCCCTATACTTTTGTTTAAAATGTTTAATATAATATTTTTGTTTAGTATGTTTCAGTGAAAAATTTAAAAACTGTTCTATAGGGAAAACACAGGTATCATTTCTATTTAAAGTAAATTTTTTTAAACAAAAAATAGGCACATAGACTGTAGATAAACAATTTTAAATGAAAAAAAAAGCAAACAAAAAAGAAAAACAAATACTATACTGTCTACATTTTGCTATTTGAAGGAGTTATTTTGATAGAATCTTTTAAAACTTTAGAAACACTTTCAGTTAGGGGCGCCTGGGTGGCTCAGTGGGTAAAGCCGCTGCCTTCGGCTCAGATCATGATCTCAGGGTCCTGGGATCGAGTCCCGCATCGGGCTCTCTGCTCAGCAGGGAGCCTGCTTCTCTCTCTCTCTGTCTGCCTCTCGGTCTACTTGTGATTTCTCTCTGTCAAAAAATAAATTAAAAAAAAAAATCTTTAAAAAAAAAAAAAAAGAAAAAGAAACACTTTCAGTTATATATAGCTTCTTTACAAAAACAAGGGTTTTTAAAAAACTCCTATAGACTAGAAATAAAAACGAACTTCCCAGATTTAGCCAACATTTGATACTCGAGGAATTAAAAGAAATGATTAATTTATTCCTTTATTTAAACTAATAAAAATTAAATGAGTACATTTTCTTGAAAACAGGATTTACTTGCAAGATTCAGATAACTCACAGGTGTTCCTGGTGCTACTCGAGACACAATCACAGGCATCTTCTGATCATACCCTCCCTGAACAACAGAACAAGTCAGATATCAGCCAAATATTACAAAATAAACACATCTTAATTTAAAAACCTGTACAATGTAAATTCTAGATTACCTTTACATTGAATCCAAACCTTCCATTTTCATCAGGTTTCATTCTGATTAGAACAAGATTATCTTGTGGAATACCACCATTAGGCTTAAAAAGACAAAAATAAGTAACTTGTAATTTTGCCCATTTATAATCTCCCCTCAAAGATATACATGATATACATGATGTATACTTTTTGTATGTTGATATTATCTGTAGTGTATAAAAATCACAATTTAAATTCCAATGTTAACTTTGGAAAGTAAATTTTGACTAATAACTTGCAGTTACACCAACTAGATATAGACTCCTTGCCCCTGCATGCTAGGCTAAGTTTAAGGAGAAACAGGCATTATGAATTAAGTTATTAACTGCAATACCTCTGGAACCTAACTCAAAGCTCTGCATACAATAAGTGTTCCTAAGTGTTACATGAATTCACATTCCTTCCTCTGCTTTTTAAAATCAGTTTTAGGGACGCCTGGGTGACTCAGTTGGTTGGACGACTGCCTTCAGCTCAGGTCATGATCCCGGAGTCCCGGGATCGAGTCCCGCATCGGGCTCCCAGCTCCATGGGGCGTCTGCTTCTCCCTCTGACCTTCTCCTTGCTCATGCTCTCACTGTCTCTCTCTCAAATAAATAAATAAAATCTTTAAAAAAATAAAAAATAAAAATAAAACCAGTTTTATTGGGAAATAATTCACATTCTTCCTTATAATCACTTCTAATTATATTACCTTCAAACTGTCTTTCTCCTTGCTCTAGACCCAGGCCCTCTTCCAAATTGCTATAGCAATTCTCTTCTCTTCTACATTATCCATTTCCTCCACCCTTCAGAGAAATACTCTTATTTCTCCCCTCCCCAAACAAACAAACAAAACCCTTCTTCTCTGGATTCTACTTCCCTATCTGTCTCCTTCCTCTTGTTGTTAAAGTTCTTTAAAAGAGTTGGCCACATTTGCTATCTCTATTTCCCCTGATCCCAACCTCCCACAGTCACATTTTTATCCCCAGTGGATGGAGCATCAAAACTGTTCTAATTAAGGTCACCAAAGAGCTTCACATTGCTAAATCCAGCGTTCAACTGTCAGCCCTCATCCTACTTGACTTGCCAGTAACACTTGACAAAACTGGTTATTCTCTCTGTGACTTTCTCACCAGTCAGTCAGTTAGCCAGTAGACTCGTTTTCTTCCTACTTTGCTGTCTGCATCTTCTCAGTCTCCTTTGCTGGTTTCTTCATCTCCCTAATGTTGACATTTTGAAGGACCAAAGGCTCACTTTCTAGAACCTCTTTTATTTAGTCATCTGCACATACCACACTCCCTTGGTGTTGTCTTCCTGTCTTGTGGTTTTACATACTGTCTACAAGCCACCAAACCTCAATGTTTTAACTCTAGCTTGGACCACTCCTTCACCTCCAGAATCCTCTCTGTAAGTGGATTTTTAGTAGCCATCTCAAACTTGGCATGCCCCAAACCACTCTCCCGATAGTCCACCCATACCTGCTCTACATACAGCAGCCTTCCACATCTCGGAAATTGGCAACTTCATCCTACTAGTTGTTCGGGCCTAAAACTTTACTATTATCTTTGATTCCTCTCTTTCTCCAGTACTCTACACACAGCCCCTCAAGCATATCATGTTAGCTCTGTTCTCAAACCACCCAGAATACAGCCATGTTGTCCTCCTTCCACTGCTGCCAGCCAGATCCAGATCACCCCACATCCCCTGGAATACTGCACTACCTCACAACCAGTACCTTTACTTCTGCCCTGCTTTCTGCTTTCAGTCTGTTTTCAAGACAAGAGCCAGACTGATACTGTTACAACTTAAGGGACGTCATGCTGCTTTTCTCCTCAAATGTGTCCAACCCTTCTTGCTTCCTATCTCAGATTAATTTAGGGATAAAAACCAAAATCTTTAAAGGTTGTGGGGATTTGGCCCTCTCCTCTTCATTAGCTTATTTCGCTCTGGCCACACTGACTCCCTTGGTGTTCCCTGACTGTATCAGTCACACTCCTTCCTTTGTATCTCTGTTCCCTCAGCTCACCTGCTCTTCCACTAGATAGCTCTATAACTCATCACTGAATTCATGCCTGGTTTCCACTATTTTAAGTTGTGGCACTCTTGAAATTCTCTGACCTCTACTCTTGAAATTCTCTGACCTCTTCCTGCTTTATTTTTCTCCTTAATCTAATATGCTATATATTTAAATGATTCACCTTGTTTACAGTTTGTCTCACCCTTATCCCCAGAATGTTAAGTTCCTTGAAGGTAGAGTTTTTTGGTTTTTTTCCTCCCTATTTTATTCAGATATATTCCCACAGCCTACAATAATATATGGTACACAGCAGGTACTCAATAATTAATTTTTGCATGAATGGACAAATTAGACTGTAGATTATTTAACAGCAGGGACCATGTCTTATTTGTCTTTATATGCCACTATCCTCCAAAAGTACCCAGTATATAGAAAAAACCCCAATGACTATGAACGAATTAATGATACATGAGAATCACCACAAAGATAATACCATAGCTGTTGTTCATTTTTGGGAAGGATTCTCATCTTTTTTTGATGTTTGTGATGGTAGAGCAGTAAGTGTCAGAGAATAGAGCTGCCTCTTGCTTTTCAAACTTTGATACAAAAGGGCGATGAGAGCATGGTCACTGAATCTTTTAGTACTGCCAATCCCTGCTGTGGACCTCCAATCCCTGCACTTTATTTTATTCCCTGATGTCCCTGTAAGTTTCCTGAAATACACCCATATTTATCTGTTTTGATACTTCTTCATGAACACAGTGTATCCCTAAAATTTACTGGCAAATCTCACCTTTGGTTTATTTACATCTACTTGAGAAAGCAATGAAAATTCATAAATCAGAGGATTCTGAAAGTTACCATTTTCATGTGGTAAAAGCATATTCTCTAAGGGAAAAATACCAACAAAATTCATAAATATATTTTACAGAACAGAGAATAATCATATACTCCAGGGATCTGTACTCAATTTCAAAAAGTTGATGAAAATGATATTCTCTGCGTTCAGTGAATTATATAATAAAGTCAGGGGTATTTAATGCATTAGTAGCATTTGTTCTGAAATGTGTGTTATTTTTGTTTTGTTTTGTTTTTTTTAAAGATTTTATTTATTTATTTGACAGAGAGAGATCACAAGTAGGCAGAGAGGCAGGTACAGAGAGAGAGCAGAGCAGAGAGCCTGATGCGGGACTCGATCCCAGGACCCCGAGATCATGACCTGAGCCGAAGGCAGCGGCTTAACCCACTGAGCCACCCAGGCGCCCTGAAATGTGTGTTTTGCAAGACTAAAATCAACATAAATTTGTCAAGAATGAACTTTTAGAACAACGATAAAAGGAAATCCCACAATTGAGTTATATCATGGCAAATTTCATGAGCAACATATGATGAAAAAGAGGAAGCACCCTAATATAATTTACAGACAAAACATACCACAGTATAAATAATTTCACTCCCGATTAAAAAATTTCCAAGAAATGTGAGACTATCTGAAAGGTACTTACAGTAGATTTTTCAGGGGAAGATGGAACATCAAATGTTTCGTTAATATGGTTTTCTAGATCTTGTTGAGAATGTGAATAATGAATTTGGTTCCAGCTATTTTTCTTTGATTGTTTGGGTGGTAAAGCTGGAGGCTGCCCATCTCCAGGGGTCTCCTGTGATCTGGACAGGAAAAGAGAAAATGAGTATTTGGAAGCTGTCTTCTAGAACTGTTATTTTAAAAGCTAGGGTCAGGGTGCCTGGGTGGCTCATTTGGTTAAGCAGCTGTCCTGGGCTCCGGTTGTGGTCCTGGGATGGAGCCCCACATGTGACGCTGGCTCCCTACTCAATGGGAACCTGCTTCTCCCTCTGCCCCCCCCCACTGCTTTTCTTGCTTGTACTCTCTCTCTGTCAAATAAATAAATAAATATCTTTAACAAAAAACAAACAAACAAACAAACAAAAACCAGAAACCTAGGGTCAAAAACAAAACAAAATAAAAGCTAGAGTCAAGCAACTCTAATATTTACAATGTAGAGTAGGAGATAAGCTTTAAATACCATGTTTACAAGAGCTACCGTTTAATGAAACCTTTCTTAACTTGGAAGTTTAAATTGTACACTGAATTCCCTACTTTATCAAATCTGTAAACAATTCTATATAATAATCAAATACACTTTAAGGATATCACAATGAAGATATCTATTAATCTACTATAACAGTACACACACTTTTCCTAAGCACTTTTTAAAAATAAGGTTATCAGTGGAGTCACATGGGTAGCCAGGGAAAAAGATAGTCAAAGGAAAATCAGAATGGAGAGTTGAACTGTCCCACAGATAAAACACCTGGTACAATCTAGAGAACTTGTGATTGATCCACTTTACTTAGAAATAAAACACAAGGGATGCCTGGGCATCTTGGTCAGTTAAGTGTCTTTCTTCCGCTCAGGTCATGATCCCAGGGTCCTGGGACTGAGTCCTGCACTGGGCTCCTTGTTCGGGGCAGGGGGAGTCTGCTTCTCCCTCTGCCTGCCATTCCCCCTGCTTGTGTTCTCTCTCTCTCTGACAAATAAATAATAAAATCTTAAGAAAAAAAGAAAAACACCATGAAAGTAATGAACTGCAACAAAGATTAGAATCTGAGTAAGAGTGCTGAGCTCACTAAGGAGATAAAACAGGACAAAACATTGTTGGAGCATGTAATTTAAAGAAACAAAATTCCATTAACATTAGGGAGCACAAGCCTCAATTTGTGATGGCAAAAATTGATAGAAAGAGCTAGGCAGGAGAATCTTCAAGGTAAAAACAGTAGCTTTTTAAAGAACCAGCATAGTGTATGTAAAAATATTACTTAGGAGTTTTCCAAAAAGGCCAGAAGGGGGAACCAGTGGCTCAGCTAGCATCCTAGGAAGCACACATCCATGGAGGTTGTGAGAGTGAGGAAAGTGAGGCAAGGGGAAATAGTTCGTAAGAGTACTGACCATTTCTGAGGTTATTATTTATCTCTGTGATGCCAGGCGGTCTTTGGGAAAAGAAAGTAATTACTGTCCCATTGCCCAAGGTCTCAGTGAGATGACAGCTGCTGTGTCAAGTTCCATGGCTGCTGCTATACTATTCAGGCACAGATTTCATTCAGTTTCTGCTTTTTTTGTTGAGGGAAAATAGTTGCCCAAGATACGAGCTGTAAGGTCCTGAGGAAGTGGAACTTCATTAGACTGTATTATTGTTTAAAAATCATTCTCCACCCTCTCTGGTTGACATTATTAGGCTTGGCCATATGACTTGCTCTGTCCAATGAAATGTGAGTAGAAGTAGTCACTTCTGAAAGGACACTTTAGGAAACAGCTCATGATTTATTGTGCTTTTCTTTTTCCTTGGCCATGTAACTAGTCATGCCCCACACAAGAGTGTGGGTCTTGGAATGGACATGGCATGGAGGAGGGACACAGATGATCCATGATATACATATAATGTAAGAAAGAAACAACGTTTGTTGTTATGAGCTGCTATGAGTTGGGGTAATTTGTCACCACAGCATAATTTATCCCAAGAAAATGGATACAGAAATTAGTGTCAGAGTGGCTCTTTGATACATATGCTCTCCCTAGGTAGAGAAGGTTGTGAAACTTACTTAGAGGCTCACTGCTAAATATCTGGTAGATACAGGTAATGAAGCTAAAAATTTTATTAGTGCCAAGGAAGTCAGCCAAGTTTAATGGTTTAAATGTATGGTCCTCCAGAAATGTTCCTCTTAAGAGAAAATACAGTCATTCCAAATTTTCAGAATGTAAAATAAAATTTAATCATTAGGGGTGCCTGGGTGGCTCAGTTGTTGGGCATCTGCCTTCAGCTTGGGTCATGGTCCTGGAGTCCTGGGGTCAGGCTCCGCGTTGGGCTCTCTGCTGGGCGGGGGCCTGCTTCTCCCTCTCCCACTTGCCCTGCTTGTGTTCCTTCTCTCACTGTGTCTCTCTCTGTCAAGGAATAAATAAAAATCTTAAAAAAAAAAACAACCCAAAACTTAATCATTAAAAAAGTAGGTAAGCCATAGTGCCCACTCAGTCTAACTTTCTACATAGAAGTCTTCAGGGAACAAAATGCTCTAAATTCTGAGAAGTCTGTAAGGACTGCATCAAAGAACATACATTTTTTCCCCCCCCAGCAAGGCCTTCTTCGAGTCTTCCTTGATGGTCAGGGATTCCAGGTACCAAGCCCAATAGTTTTATTCTATTAGTTTCAACTGCCAAGAGCCCAAGCCTTTAAGATCCAATACATTCAAGTGTTGCTAATCCAGGAAAATGTTCCCACAGATGAGAACAGGGACACGGACCTTAAACATGGCCTGCCGGAAGGGATCAGGACACAAAGATGGATATCCTCTCACATAACCTCATAGATGTGACATTTCTAAAAAGCAGTTGATCAAAAAAGCCTCTAAGACTTTAAAAAAACCAGAAGTCACTGGACTCCACATCTATCAATCAACAGGTCTCAATTCCTTGCTTAGGGTTAAGAATGACCAGGTGAATAAAAGTTTTTTCTAGTTTTGCATATAGCTATCACACCCAGGAAACAGCCTCAAAACTAAAGATCTACAGGGCATAGTATAAGGTTGAGATCAGAAGGGAATGGAGTTAGAGTAACTTACTTTATTATTGGTCTAGTAAACAGACCAATATATAACAATTCTAAAATATACAACAGGGACAAACTCAAGCTTGACTTGTAAAGCAGCATCTTAAGTGAGCCAAATCTGATGGGTATGGGTATAACAGTGACAATGCTCAGTTATAAGATAGGTAAAGTACTGAGATTATGGGACATTCTGCTAAAACTGTTTAATCTATTACTGGCACTAAAGATTAGGCATATACAGTCAAAAAAGCTCCAGAAGTGATTTTATTATGCACTGCTAATTAGAGATCATTGTCCTGTAACATTGGTTGCATATTCATGGCTGGCGGGCGAATTTTGGCCAACATAATTAAGCCCATTATTTTTTCTTTATAAAATATGAGTTAATTGGCTACATTTAAAAACTTACATATGTATCTGGATTTCCAGAATGGAAAATCTGGAAGCTCTGGAAAAAACGAAACTGCATTATCACTGGTCAAAGCCAAGAATCAGCTGTTGCCTTTAGATGGGCCATGAGCATCCCAGTCCACATAAATCCCACCCAGGGTTACTTCTGAGATTCCAGTAGGTATTTGAGTTGAACCTCTCCTTTAAATTCAAAGTCCACAGGAAAACAGAGAAAGGAAGAGAGCCAAGCACACAGGCTTGAGCTGGGATTTAAGCCAAGTTCTAAAGAAAAGGTGAGCGAAAGCAGCATGCCCAGCAAGGATTAGTCAAGACAGAACTCAGGAAAACACTGTAATTTCAGACTTCAGGAAAAGGGCTATCTGCTTTCTCTCATTGTTTTAAGTAACTCTGGTGTTAGAATAACTTCTCAGAGCCTGATGGTCAGGCTCTCCAGATGTCAGACTGCTGCAGAGGAACAGATAGGTCTGGGAGCTTTTACAAACTAATTATGTGCTTTCCCAGTAATCCCAGTAACTATTTGCCCTTTTTATGTCTCCATGTCCAATAACCAAAGTCGATCTATATATAGCTATATATCTACTTGTGTCTCTAACAGTCTATCAAAGTAATCAAGGATGTAGGCACAGAATCCTGAAATTCTTAGTTTAAAAAAAAAAGATTTTATTTACTTAATTGACAGAGATCACAAGTAGGCAGAGACACAGGCAGAGAGAGAGAGAGGGAAGCAGGCTTCCGGCTGAGCAGAGATGCGGGGGGCTCAATCACAGGACCCTGAGATCATGACCCGAGCTGAAGGTAGAGGCTTAAACCCACTGAGCCACCCAGGTGCCCCCTGAAATTCTTATTTTGAACAAAGGTCATCAATTACATTTTAAGACATAGTCCAAGTGTATTAATTCAATTGATCATAACAAATAACTTCCTACTTCATATCTAATTTAGAAATCATGAGTATAGTTAATTTATTACTTATTCAATTACCTAGGAAGATGACTTTCATAGGTAGACCATGAATTATAAATTAAAATCCATTTAAAATAATTTCATAAAATAGACCAATTCTAAAAAAAAATACCGTTTCTAGGCAAAAAATAAAACCCCCCACAATTGCTAATTATAAAAGAATACAGAGATATTATATACTTTGGAAGAATAACCAGGCAGCATAGTGGAACACAGCCACATCAGAAATAACTCCCCTGGAAAAAGAAAAAAAAAAGAAATAAAGAAATAATTCCTCTGAGAGAAGGGATCTATGACTTAAAGAGAAAGCCAGCATCTATCAGATAGTTCAGACAGGACTAGGGAGATGGGAACCAAAGAAAAAAGTGTGCATCAGAGCTCTGGCTGACATCTCACACAAGTGGAGGTAATCCTTTGGCTTTGAAGATGGGAGCGAGAAAAGAAAAAAGACGGGAGCTAGAAAAGATCTGTTACAAGGAGCGTATAGAAAGAAGTATAATCATAAATGGATTATTTTGTTACTTATAAAAAAGAAAAAGTGGCAAGGTAAGCCCTACAAATTGTGAATAAAAGAAACAATGCTGAAGATTCAACTGTATATACATACCACTCACAGAAGCATAAAAAGTTTAATTTAAAAAAGACTAGAAAACAAACAAAATCCATATTCTTGGTATAAGCTAATACAAACTTGCCAGGACTGATGGCTCATTTTAAGATTCTAATGTTCGAAGATGCATACTAGGAACTCATGTCTCATTCAACTATAGTCCCGAGTGCTATCCAAGTTCTCACTGGGGAGTAACCCTACTACTATACTTTACTTATACCATGAAAGATGCAGATAAAATTCTGATTCAGAATTCAGGCTTCCTGACATGCTGGCTAATTTATAGTGACAATCACAGTATTTAAAAGTAAACACCACTGAAAACTGGTTATTAATTAATGCTCAAGGCAATTTAAACAGTGCATATAAACTCTCAGGGATACGATAAATATGAGAATAGAATTGAAAATGACATATTACCGTATCAGTAGGAATCTATTTCAGAAACAAGGTCCCAGACCTGAGATACTTGGTTTCAACCAAACTCCAAGTCCCTGACTTAGCTCACAAAAGTGAGTACTAGAGACATGTGCCAGAGGTAGACAGCAGGTTAGGTATACTGCAGCGACAGCAGTCCAGTGACCTATGTAATTGTCTTGTTACCACAAGTACAGTGTTAAATACAGTCTGCCCCCTGAGTCCCCAGAGCTCAATCATCTCCTCCCATAACACCTCCTTTGGTTCTTTTATTTCCTTGTCCTCGAATGGTCTGGTATTTGCAGAATACATAATACAGATGACCCTTGAACAACACGGTTTGAGATGCACCAATTCACATACACATGGATTTTTTACACTACAGTACTGTAAATTTTGTTAACATTTTTTTCTCTAGCTTACTTTATTGTAAGACTATGGTATCATATTACATGTAACATATAAAATATGTGTCAATCAACTGTGTATATTCTCAGTAACGCTCTGGCCAACAACAGGTTATTAGCAGTTAAGTTTCTGGGGAGTCAAAAGTTATATGTGAATTTTCAACTATATAGGGGTTGGTGTCCCTAATTCCCATGTTTTTCAAGGGTCAAATATATGTTGCTAGACTTGATCAAGGTTGGCATGGGAATTAGGTTAAGCTGAGTGAGGACATAAAGTTTTCAGTGGTAGTACCTCAGAGGAGCAAAGTGAAGGCAAACCTTTAAAGACTAAGTGAAAGGAACTGATGAAGTGAGGCCAAAGCTGCGGTGACTCACGAGACTAGAAAGGGACGGTCCAGGCAAAAATGGTTCAGGGAAATGGATTTGATACTTCAGGATTATGAAATCTGTAAAGAGTCTCTTGTGATTAGGTCTAAGGATAAAGCTAAGAATTTGGAGAATTCCTCACTGTATTCAAGCAGACATCCACATTTCAAACATGTAGACAGATAAATGGCTGATAATATTCTTAAAGGCTGCCAGTATATCCCCCCAAACTAACTAGAATTATATATTATAGTTAACATCTACTAAGCACTTTTTCTCTGCTTAACTATTATACATCTAATTTACTGTTCAAAGTAAACAGATATTCTCATCCTGTTTTTTCACAGGTGAGGAAATTGAGGCTTACAAAGATAAAATGACTCACCCAAGGTCACATAATTAGAACTGGTGGAACCAAGTCTTAAACCCAGCCTGAATCCAGAGCTTTGCTCTGAACATGATGCTATAGTTACACCTTAAACAAAACAACTATAAAAGGCAGTAGCAAAGTTATTTCAAATCAGAGGTTTCCAAACTTTATGTAGCAGTAGACTCTCCTCCAAATAAAATGCTTCTCAGAAGCCCATATATAAGATATACAAAAGCTAAGCAGCCCTCCTGACAGTATCTGAGGCCTCCACAGAACTTACCAGAGCACACCCAGAACAGGACGACCTTCTGTCATGCCATTTGGTCTTAAGTGGTTAACACTGCTCTGTATTTTAAGTTCTAACAAAAACGACTTCTATTTAAATGGAGAGAATGCAAGACCAGAAGAGATCTGTGCTCTAATAACATGCATTTTTACTTTAATTGAGAACATATTTCTAACTCAATGGTTTTAATATACTTAAAACCAATAATTTGCCTAAAATGATGGGGGGGAGAGGTCTGAATGGGACTGAAGTTTGAAACATGTTGTTCACAATTTACCCACGTGAAAAATTTTGTGGGCAAATTACTATCTATGTTAACTTTTTGACATTAAGAAAAGAGATGGGGAGATGGGACTATAATTCTAAAAGTGTTCCAATGCCCAACTCTCATATTGCAATTTTTCAATACAAATAACTTACCTTCAACTTTGACTTTTTTTTTTAAAGGTTTTATTTATTTATTTGACAGAGAGAGATCACAAGTAGGCAGAGAGGCAGGCAGAGAGAGAGGAGGAAGCAGGCTCCCCGCTGAGCAGAGAGCCTGACGCGGGACTCGGTCCCAGGACCCTGAGATCATGACCCGAGCCGAAGGCAGCGGCTTAACCCACTGAGCCACCCAGGCGCCCCCAACTTTGACATTTTAAGAAATGTTACGTGAAGAGCAAACAATGAAAATATTAAAGTGCACCTTGTTGTCAGCAGAGCAAAATACTGTAACATAGCAGCAAAAGATTTGTTAAAACTGTCAATGAAGCCAGGTAGGCAAAAACTTTGATTTATTTGAGTCCAGTCAGCGTTAAATTTCCTCATGAATGCTTCAACAGCAGCAGTGAAAGCAGCTTATTCTGCAGTCAAAGCAGCCCTCTGTTGCTGTCTTTAACAACTCATATGAAAATAAATAAAATCTTAACCACTCAACTGACATGCTTTGTGATGATTTTGTAGAAACGTCCAAGCTTCCCTGCTACATATTAATGGGAGAATATTAACATTTGTGCTGTGAATTTACTAAAATAAACACCTGTTAAGTATTTTCAAATTAATTGAAGGTTATTGTTCTTTTCAGAAAATCACAAACTAAAACAGTCTGATTTTCTTTGAAACATTTAAAGAAAGGAAGGAAATGGTAGACTGTAGTCTCAATCACCCCTGCCTAAAAATGGTAACTTTATACTAAGCAGTATAAACAACTTTTTATTTGTTTCCATAATAAATGTACCCCTGAGTTAATAGTGTTTTCACCTTGTAAAGCAGGTGGCCTTACCCAGTGACTAAAGTCTGGACCCAGGTTTCACCTCAAAGGCCCTGTACTCACTCAAAAAACAGAGAATGGTGAGATGATCTCAAGATATCTTTCAATACATATTGAAATGCTCTGAGCTTCATCGAACACATTGTCCAGATTCTTTCCACATTTGGCCAAAACTAAAACCTACGGATTCCAAGTTGTAAAATATTTTCTCTGGATTACAAATATCAGCCAGCAAAGCAACCAACCAACCAACCAAAAAAGCCTTGTCTAAGACAGAGAGTTCTGCTGGTTGGCTCAGGTAGGGAAGACGTGAATTTCAGTTCTGTAAATTGGGACAAGTGCTATTAAGTGTGGTTTTTCTCATCTACAAAATGGGGATTACATGTCTTCTCTATTTCATTGAGTTGTCTTAAACAGATAATTTCTGAAGCTGATCATAAGCAACTAATTTATTTGTTTACCATTAAGCTATCTTTTCAGACCTCTCTCATTATTCTTACGGTGAAAACTGGCTGAATTTTAAATGCAGCATTAAGAGATTCAAAACTGAATACAAACACATAAGCCTCATACATGTCTGATGAGAAAGGTCCAAGCATCTGAAATTCTTGTGGGTCAGGATGGGGAAGCAAGATAATGCCTATCTGTTCTGAACTTGTACCTCCATTTAAAGTCAGGAAGCCAGAACAAGGTTTTTATGATTGACGAACCTATAAAATGTACACATGGAGATACTCAATTGTATATGTATGTATATGTGTACGTGTACGTGTGTCTGTATGAAAAGGGCTCTTCAAAAAATGGACTGAGATAATTCTGTTAGGTCCTGGGAGTTATACTGTTTTATTCTGCAGTAAGATGGGCTTTTGAGATTCCTCTATATGCTTTATTTCTATGTGCAGAAAGTATATCATTTTTAAGTTTAATCAATTAACATCTCAATCATGTGCTTAGTTACTATACTTTTTAAAGTTTCAGAATTAGAAAATACATGATTATTAAAAATCAAAATATACAATGATAATTTTTAAGGTAATCAAAAATTAGGGATGCCTGGGTGGCTCAGTCAGTTAAATGTCTGCCTTTGACTCAGATCATGATCCCAGGGCCCTGGGATAGAGTCCCACTTGCGGCTCCCTGCTCAGTGGGAAGCCTGCTCCTCCCTCTACCTGCCACCCTGGTTGCAAGTGCACAAGTGCTCTGACAAATAAATACATCTTTATTTTATTTATTTTTTTAAAAAAGATTTTATTTATTTATTTGACAGAGAGAAATTACAAGTAGACAGAGAGAGAGAGAGGGAAGCAGGCTCCCTGCTGAGCAGAGAGCCCCATGCAGGACTTGATCCCAGGACTCTGAGATCATGACCTGAGCCGAAGGCAGCGGCTTAACCACTGAGCCACCCAGGCGCCCATAAATACATCTTTAAAAGAGAAATTAAATTTCTACCAGCCTTACCTCCTGTCAACTCATTCCCCACGTGTCACTGTGTAATGTGTATCCGTCCTATTCCTTCATTCTTTTTACTATACACACACAATCAAAATGTTTTACCAAGGTATGTTACTATGACTAAAATTCCACTTGTCTTAATAGCTTAGCCAGTCTTCCTTGGCTGGCCCTATAGTGAGGACAACCACACCTCCTCTATATCTTGTCATGTGTTCTGGAGCAGCTATACCTACCTGCTTTGCTAATCAATCAGTCCATCTACTCTTCCACCATCACTCTCAAACCCCCTCTTTCTTCAGCCCTGATATATATCCTACACCCCTTCCTTCTCAAAAATTAATCTTTTTACTTCTCTATGTGCCTTATAAGGAATTTTACTTTTTCCCCCTAATTCTCACACTGTTTTTACTTACATATGGATGGACTAACTGCATTATATAAATGAATAAATCAAATCAAGATACTGCATGTTATTGTGAAGGTAAGCATATTATACATTATACTGATGGGGTATAAATACTGAATTATGAAGTTGAATTTATATACCAGTATGTAATATGAAATAGGAATAAATTCTAAATAAGATTTGTGCATATTCTCTACAACTTATTTCAGTATGACTGTCATCTTACTTAGCTCTCCTTTGCGACTTAAGTTTTCCCAAATTGTCTATTCATTCTTATGGTGAATGAAAAATACTAAGAAAACTCTACCTTTAATATTTCACTGCCTGACCATAGTGCTACATTATCTGTAGAAAATAAAGGTTTAAGAACATACTAAGTCAACAAAATAATAAGAGGGTTTTTTTGGGGGGGAGGGGGGAATACAAAGAACTCTCAAGAACAAATATGCACATCTGCAAATACACAAAAATTTTAAAACACCGCATAAAGAAATGTTTGTAACAAATACCCTAATTTCCCAGATTATTTCAAATGAAACAATCTGGGGCATTATTATTTATAAGAAGGAAGCTAAATGAAAAACATCTTACGGTGATGATTCCAGAACGATGCTATTAGCTTGGGTTGAAGATGGAGATCTGTGATTCACAAATACTTCACTTGGGGAAGTATGAACAACATGGTCTACCAAATGACCAACTGAAGATGGTCGTAACCGGGTTCCCTCTTGTGTGAATGCAGAATTTCGACTACATAAAGAGAAAGAAAAATTGAGTGAAAATGTGCTTTAATTCGACTTTTTCCAGTTTTTTACTTATATGATTACATTAGAAAGTGGGTATACGTTTTAACACTAACCACAATGATTAAGCAAAATCTCTGACAAAGATGGTATGATGTCAACAGAAATAATACCACATAGGAAGTCTAGGATCTCAGCTAAAGTCAGTGATCGACCACAAGGGTTTTACATGTTCCATCTATTATGGCTACCAACCTTAATGTCTAAAGGCTTTAGTCACTACAACTTAAGTGTCTTAATCAGCATTTACACCTCATTTCATTGCACTTTGCTTTACTGCCTCTTCTTCTTTTTAAACATTCATTTCTTTTAGAGAGAGAGAGAGAGAGAGAATGAGAAAGAGTGCACTGACAGGGGAGGGGCAGAGGGAAAGAATCTCAAGCAGACCCCTTGCAGAGTGCAGAGCCTGATGCAGGGCTTGATCTTACAACTCCAGTATCATGACCTGGGCCAAAATCAAGAATCAGACACCCAACTGACTGAACCACCCAGGTGCACCTCTTCTTCTTAAAAAAAAAAAAAAAAAAGTATTCATGAAGGTTTGCAGTAACTTCATGGAGCAAGTCTATTGGGTGCAATTTCTTCAACAGCATTTGTTCATTTTGTGTCTCTGTCACATTTTGGTAATTCTTCCATTATTTCAGACTTTACTGTTTTTGTTGAAGTAATCTGTGATCAGTGATTATGACTCACTGAAAGCTTAGATGATGGTTAGCATTTTTTAGTCATAAATTGCTTTTAATTAAAGTATACACACTGATTTTTCATATTGCCATTGCACATTTAATGGAATACAGTTGAGTGTAAATATAACTTCTGTATGTACTAAGAAACAAAAAGATTCAGTGACTTGCTTCATTGCAGTGGTCTGGAACCAAACCTGCAGTAGCTCCACGGTATGCCTTTATAAAATAAAGGGAGAGAATAAATAATTCAGATATATCTCTGGTCTGTGTTCTTTTTAAAATCCTTACAGAAGTTTTTTATTTATGGGACTTTTTAAGATTCCTAAAAATAAATAACATATTTCTATCCTCATAAGTGACAGTCACATGAATTTTAATTTTCATTACTATCCTTAATTATGACATTTGAATGCTTATTATGTGCTAGGCAATGTTCTAAGCATTTTACATATATCACTTCATTTAATCCTTGTAAAAATACTAGAAGAAAGACAGTTTTTATAATTTGTAGATGAGGAAAATGGGACAAAGAGATTAATTAACTTACTCAAAGTTCAAACTTTCAGTGATTCCAGGGTCCATGCGTTTAACCATCACACTATACTGTCTCTTCAGAATTGAGAAAAAAAACCTTTTCAGATCATATCTAAAATTGTTTCTTTACCTAGGAAGTTTAATCAGAGCTACTGCTAATTAACTCACTCACTCATCTTTCCTCTGTGTTCTGTAATCTGCTCTAATTATTTAGTATTAATAGTATTAGTATTAATAGTATTAATAGTATCTAATTATTTAGGTAACTAGTAACAAATGGAGAAATGGTTGGCTAGAAAATGGACCAAAAAAGATGGTTCTGGATTTTCTTCAAATAGTTGATTAGCCTTTGAATATATATGCAGTATTTTTTTTCCAATATATTTATTTTCAGAAAAACATTATTCATTATTATATGCAGTATTTTATAAAGAAAGGTGATTTAGCAATCTGCAACTGGTAAGAGAAGAACTTGTGAGTCTACCTTTTTTAGCAGCTTAGCAGCTAGGAAAACACAAAGGTATGAGGTAATGTTCTCTAACCAAACTTACTTGTGTTATGGTAAAAGTTTATTCTTAGGCTGAAAAACACCCACTGGTGACACAAATTTTAGAATTTAGTATAGGGGTGGGTGGGTCAGCTGGTTGGGTGTCCAGCTCTTGACTTCAGCTTAGGCTGTGATCTCAGGGTCAGTCATGGGATCAAGCCTCACATCAGGCTCTGTGCTTAGCACTGAGTCTACTTATCCCTCTCCTTCCGCTTCTCCCTGCTTGTGTTCTCTAAAATAAATAAATAAAATCTTTTTAAAAAAGTAGAATATAGTACACATTTATTGGATATTAATGTGTTTAAAATATTTCCAAAGTTAGACAACTTCAAATATTATATTCCATACCAAAACTTAAATATTTTGCATTCCAACCTTTTGGGTGAACAAATTCTATGAATACACTGACATCTATTTATCATTATGTAATTACATACATATATTACACATAATACATTTATTAATTCATTATAAAATTAACATCTTAGCCAGTACAAATTGATTATCTTATTATCTATACCAACACATACAGTTTTTGTTAGAAATACTAGAATGAAGTATACAAACAGTAACTGGTGAATAATACAGGTTTCTTAGCGCAAATATGGCTAAGCTTGTGGGAACTTATGTTGGAAACCCATTTTCCAGAACAAAAGTAGAGGAACAGCTGGGATAGGAGGTTAGGTAAGATCCACAATCACTTTGCATTTTCAAACAATACATATACTTCCCTAGGAATTCTGAAGAGCCACATGAAAAAGGATTACATCAGTAACAAACACACTTCCAGATTTTAATTCTACTAATAGATCTCGATTTATTGGGTAGAGACCCATACTCTACAGGAAGGTGAACATCTGTGTTCAAATGTTCTAATCCCTCATTCGATGAGACTTTTCCATGCCACTCATGCAGTAAGCTGCAGGCTATGAGGAAATAATGCTCTAGAGCAACAAAAATCATATTTGACTAAGATATTTGAATGTAAAGATTTATATATTTTGATCTTCAGGCAAGTCTACAGTTAAGTCTGTACTTACTGATTAGGAGTTCCAGGTGGAGATCGTGATGGAAGGCTCTGTGTTTCTAACCTGTCATCAGATATTGAATTTCTGCTTACTACTTCCCAATCCATTAATTTCCGTGCCAAGGGCTTACTTGGGGATCTGCAGAAATAATTTGATATGTAAAAATTTTTATATTTATACCCCCAACTATAAACCAAATCTTAGAATTTGTCTTGATAGATCATATTCTAGATGAGTAAACATAGTTTACTTAAAAGAAATTTAATGCATTTAGTGGCTGTTTACACCATAACTTCCTAAGAAATTAAATCTGCTTTGTATGAATAAGGAAGGAAAGACATGCCAAGGGTAAAAGAGAGAACAGAGAAAAGAATAAAGGAAAAAAGCAAAGGAGTAGTTGGCTACCAAGTTATCTCAGATAGTAATACTATAAATATTGCCTACTCCAGAGTTTCAGAAACTTAGGTCATCTTGTGATGTATTAAACAACTGCTAGCATATTATCTCCTATATCCTTAAATCTACACCCTGATCCTCTACCTTAAAAACAGAGGACAGGATGAAAATGATAATCATGTATATTATAATTTTTTACATATTATATATAGTAGTAAGCTAGTAGACTGTTTTGTTTTTTTTTAAAAAAAACATTTAGAAGGTTAACATTCTGTTTTGTGGTAGGGAGTAGAAGACTACGTTTTATTACCTATTTATATATTGTCAGCTACCACAGTGATAAAGATGAGAACTAAGTAGTCTTTTCAGAAAAGATATGGACCTTTGCAGAATATTAAAAAAAAAATTCAAATTCTGATAGTGGCCAAAATTCATGACATCTACTTTTTGACACACAGAGTTAATATGAAGGTTAATATAAGGAATTGTGTGGCTTACATAAAAACACGAAATAAATCATCTTGTAAGCTGATAGTTTTATATTTCATTAATAAAATTCACTGAAGCACATAGAAATAGACTGGACTAAAAAAGCACAGTAACACTTACTAAGAATACTGATTAAAATTTGTAGACATAGTTGGAAACATTAAAATAATAAGTAGAGCATACTAGTTTTTGACCTTCCACGAGACAAAGCATGTATTTATGCCTAAATATCTAAATTTACCAGTATAGCATATGACCCTAGATCCTTTCCTATCTCCTACATTTTATTATTTATGAGTTATTTAAATTTTCAGTGCAATGTTTCAGTCTATTAATTTTATTAAACCACAAGTATCTTAAATTACTTAAGAATCCAAAGCACACAAGTGCCCCATCATTTTGGGTATTCATTGCCAAAATCTTTTACAGTTTGGCTGAATGACATCTCCTTAATTTAAGAACATACGTTTCCTAAAAGAGCTGTAATGCTATTGATTCAAAAAACAGGGCACTGGTTCAGATTTCATTTTTCATGAATTCCTACTTGAAGACAATCAGGACACCATTTAGCCCAACATCCTAATATTGCTGTGCATATTCCTTTAGTCATAATAAAATGGAAAAAAAAAGTATATAATTTCATGCATTTGATTTTTAAACTGAAGATTACTAAAAGAAACCTTAGCATTTACTGCTCTTCTGTTAGCCAATTATTGAAGATAATAAGCTATTCATTCTCATATATTAGACTACTAAACGTAAACTGTAGGAGTTCATAATCATAGGTATATCAACTACTTTCATTTTCAAAGACAGGGAAAAAACCATTTGAAGGAAGAAAAAAATCTAGTTATACTCACCCAGTATAGAGCATCAGAACACTTTACTGTTGTTAATAAACTAAACATGGTTAGAAATGTTCTGCATTTAAAACTAAATTTCAAATGTTTTATTAACAGCTTTAACCTCAGAGACCCACCCACTCAAGCTTGCTGTCTATGTTTCCTGTTGAATGTGGAAATTTCAGAGAAAAAAATACCACATTTCATCAGTGTGTTTGCAATGTGGTAAGTATATTTTCTGACCATGGCACTTTATTTTTCTGTTGCATGTGAACATTCTTTTGCTTTCTTCTTAGATTTTATATGACAACTGAAGAAGTGTGAAAGCAATTCAAAGAGTAGATATACTGGGGAAAAAAATAAAGGAAACTTATTTATTACTGCTGAGAAAACAAACTTACATGGAAACTTTAAGGAGAAATCTTTCTATCTACATACCACCAATTAAAATTCTAAGAAGGACAAGAACTCTAGAATTGTCCAATAATTTAACAGAATAACTCAACGACTGCTAAAACCATGAGAATATTTTGGTAGATATGCATCAGGTCATCACAGTAAGCTTGTGATGTATTATCAAAACAACCCTAGAGAAGCTTAAGTCTTTTGGAAACTGCAAGATCATTAAAACAGTACCATTAAATACAACTTTATCCCTGCTGATGACTTTTTTTGGGAAAGTTTTTATTTATTTACTTGATAGAGAGATCACAAGTAGGCAGAGAGGCAGGCAGAGAGAGAGGAGGAAGCAGGGTCCCCGCTGAGGAGAGCCTGATGCGGGGCTGGTTCCGAGGACCCTGAGATCAGGACCTGGGCAGAAGGCACAGGCTTAACCCACTGAGCCACCCAGGAGGCCCCCTGCTGATGGCTTCTTATTCAAAGGCAGATTCACGAAATTCCGTATTAAAAAAGAATTAAAAAAGAACTGGGAGAGTTACTTGAGGCTTCTCATATTGGAATTTTAGCCCACTATTCATCAAGTAATGCATATTTGTTTTATAAAATAACCTACTGTGGGATGCCTGGGTGGCTAAGTTGGTTAAGCAGCTGCCTTCCAGTCAGGTCATGATCCCAGCATACTGGGATAGAGTCCCACATCGGGCTCCTTGATCAGTAGGGAGCCTGCTTCTCTCTCTGCCACTCTATCTGCCTGTGCTCATTCTCTCTCTCTCTCTCTGACAAATAAAACAAAATCTTAAAAAAAAATAAAAGCAAATAACTTATTGAACAGTTTCTCATTTTAATAATGCATATACAAAATGAAGAATTAAGATGCAGGTATAATTATGCATATGAAGAATTAAGATGCAGGTATAATTGTGCATATTTCTCAAGGTCACATATGATCAAAATATCAAAACACTAAAACTTCTATAAAGTAATTTGCATGTGATATTAACATTAATAAATACATCTATAATTTGGTATTAATATTAGGATGTCATTCTATAGTGGAACAAATTACCAAATCATTTACTATTTTTATAAATATTAAGCAAGAAAAAAATTTAAGCTTGTTGAAAAAGAAGAAAAAATCTATGTTATTAGGTGTATTTTTAAAAACAATAATCAGAAATGTATTGACTTTGATTTTAACAAGTCTGAAAGAAATAATGCAAATAAAGTGTAGTACTAAGAACCTGAATATCTTTTATATTAAAACAAAGTTAAGAGGAAGTAATTACTTCATTCTTGAGAAATTTCAAGAAAAAGAATTTCAAAAACATTTTCTGTACATTTTAACTTCCTAAGGGTGCTTAGGACTTTCTAACTGGAAACAAGGGTATCTAAGACTGTAAGAGGAAAGGTTCTGAAAATTTCAGTAGCCATGTCTATTACGGTACACATCTCTGGTTTTACTTTCTTCTTTTCTCCCTTCCCTAATAACCAATTTATCCAAATAATCATTAATATGACACTAAGATTTATATTTAATAGAGAAGTGATTTTAGATTATTTTAGATTTAGAAGTGATTTATTTCATAATTCTAAAAAACAAGGCATAACAATACATCAAATTCAGATCTTTAAACAAATGTCGAGACAATTTACATCATTCAAATTCAAGTAAATTTATCACAGCAAAATGCTACATAGCCCTGACCAGCTAAATCCTTTATCGCATTTTCACTGACAGTCTTCCTCTTGGGTAGATTATTCATAGATAAATGAAGATAAAGATAAGCCAGGAATGAAGAAACACAATGCAGGTAAATTTTATTATTCAAACACATAAAAATCATGGTTGAATAATCTTTTGTTTAAATGTCCTTACTCCAAAAAACTTAAAATTGCATTTATTATTTATCTTTACAACCATTCCAGTGCTGGCAAGGAGTCAGATAGGTTTAGCAATGACTGCAACTCCAGAGGCAGGAAAGTGACAGGTTAAAAGGAAGAATCATCAAGTTAAATCTACAGTTTAGGATAAAAGGATTTATCTGTTTAAAGATTTACCCTCATAAATGACTAGATTTTTTCAACATAAAAGAGAGTGCCTATGACACATTAAGTGATAAAAATAAGCAATAAAAAGTGTGAAATAATTTTTAAAAGAAATAAATATATATATACACGCATATCTCTCTGTGAGGATATACAAGGCAAAATCTTGAATAGTAAGTACCAATTGGGGGGGAGGGGCGAGGGTGAGAAAGAATTTTAAGCAGGCTCCACATCTAGCAGAGCCCAAAGTTGGGGTCCATCTCAGGTCCCTGAAATCATTACCTGAGACAAAATCAAGAGCCAGACACTTAGCCAACTGAGTCACCCAGGCACCAACCCCCAACCCCCATAATTTTTAAAAATAATCATGTTGGGTCATGATTTTTCTCTATATTTTTTGGCATGTTGGAGTTTTTTCCTTTTCTTTCTTTCTTTTTTTTTTTTAAACAGGGGAAACCTTGAACCCAGTTGAGTTTCCCACGTTTGGGGAAATCACAGGGGTCAGAATGGCCTGAGCGCAATTTACTAGTCTCTACCTGAGAGAACATTTTTTGTGATTATGGTTATCTTCCCTGCCACATAAGTATTGGTATGCTGGAATTTTAAAAAAATAAGGAAGTATCACTTATATAAGTTGAACAAACAATAAAGCAATTTATATTTTTGGAGAGAGAAAAGAAAAAAACAAATTCCTTTTACTCAAGAAACACAAAATAGGAAGGTCTTTTTGATGAAGATTAAGAGCAAAATTAAAGTAAAATCAAAAGCAAAATTCGGGGCGCCTGGGTGGCTCAGTGGGTTAAGCCTCTGCCTTTGGCTCAGGTCATGATCTCAGGGTCCTGAGATTGGCCCGCATTGGATTCTCTGCTCGGTGGGGAGCCTATTCCCCCCACCCCCCTCCACCTGCCTCTCTGCCTACTTGTGATTTCTCTCTCTGTCAAATAAAGAAATAAAATCTTAAAAAAAAAAGTTTAAAAAAAAAAGCAAAAGAATTAAAATTCTTATGCCTCCAATGGCAGTAGACACCAAGCAGATGAATTTTTAAAATTTTTTTAAAGATTTTATTTATTTATTTGACAGACAGAGACCACAAGTAGGCAGAGAGGCAGGCAGAGAGAGAGAAGGGGGGAGAGCCCAATGCGGGACTCGATCCCAGGACCCTGAGATCATGACCTGAGCCGAAGGCAGAGGCTTAACCCACTCAGCCACCCAGGCGCCCTGAATTTTTTAATTTAAGGACTTATCCTCTAAGCCATTTCCATTGAAAAAACACTGCTTCATTTAAAACCATACTATACACATTACTACAAGAGCTGGAGCTAGTTCAGTGAATAAAACAGACAAAACTCCTGCCCTCATGGAGCCTACATGCTAGTGGGAGAGAAAGATGATAAAGGAGGTCATCTCTCACAGTTCTGAGAAAGGAAAGCAGCCAAGCATTCACCTATTTCATGCAGAACAACAAGAAATATTCTGTAAAGGTTAAAAGTGTGGGTAAGAACTGGGAGGCCTGTGGGAGAATCCTGCTACATCCCTTACTATCTCAG
Source organism: Neogale vison (assembly GCF_020171115.1). Taxonomy (NCBI): domain Eukaryota; kingdom Metazoa; phylum Chordata; class Mammalia; order Carnivora; family Mustelidae; genus Neogale; species Neogale vison. The sequence goes on along the minus strand of NC_058093.1, from coordinate 104,339,667 downwards.
TTAAATTATTCAAATGTGCAGTGCTCAGTTTTCTCACCTGTAATGGAATTTACCACACTGAATTATGGGGATTGTGAAATCATACACAAAAACTGCCTGGCACAGGTAAATACAAAATTCATGTTAGCCACTATTCGGTTCACTGGCTATCTTCTGTCCACTCATATCCCCATACAGCTGACTCCATCACAGCAGCTAGAATGTTTCCAACTGTCACTCCACACTCCCATATGTTTATTATGGAACATTTCAAACATTAACAGAAATACAGAAAATAGTTCTATAAATAAACACTGCACTCAGGACCCAGGCGCAACAATCATCATCACGGTCAATCTTGTTTTCTCCCTACCATTTACTCAAACCCTTTCACTTCATTGATTCTGAAGCAAATCCTAGAAATCATGGTATTTGTAAATATTTCAGTTTGTCACTGTAAAACACGACAATTCTGCCAGATTGTTAAAAATGCTAGTCAGTTCATATCCTTTCCAGTGGGGGATCTCAGCCCTTAAACCCAAAGTCCTTACCATATCTTACATGGGGTCATATAAGTTCTGGCTGCTGCCTATCTTCCTCTCTAATCACCTTCTCTAGGCCTGCCTTGCTCTTTCTGGTCCATTACTGGCTGGCCTTCCTCTAACATGACAAGTGGGCTCCAGCTCCATGTCTTGTGCTGGCTTAGTCCTTGACTTACATCGGGTATCTGCTGTACCAATTAGAATTTAAGCTCCATAGGACTAAGCTGTGTATTTTGTTCTTCACTATATTCCCAGGGCCCGACACAATGCTCAGTAGAGTACGTCTTTGATAATTATTTGCTGCCACCAATCTGGTCATTCTTCCTCCTTTCATTTATTGGATAATCCTATGAGAATGTAACTCACACATCTCAAACTAGACCTGTGCCAGTTTTTCCAATACAAATTTGTTCTCTTTCTATAGCCCCTTGTCCACCTTATATCACTCAAATCTGATGGCCTTTCCATATACTCCTGTCTCCAACATACCTCCCTCTAATTGATTAACAACTTCTTCTAGTTCTATCTACAAAATGTTCCCCAAATTTGTTCCTTAGTCTCCATTTCATCACTACTGTTTTAGTTCACTTGAATTTTTCGCTTCTTTTTCACTTGGATTACTGCAATAACCTTTAATTGGTTTTATAGTGCTGAGTCCTTACTTCTTTTTTTTTTTAATTTTTTTTCCAATTTATTTATTTTTAGAAAAACATTATTCATTATTTTTTCACCACACCCAGTGCTCCATGCAAGCCGTGCCCTCTATAATACCCACCACCTGGTACCCCAACCTCCCACCCCTCCCCCCGCCACTTCAAACCCCTCAGATTGTTTTTCAGAGTCCATAGTCTCTCATGGTTCACCTCCCCTTCCAATTTACCCAAATTCCCTTTCCAATTTACCAAAATTCCCTTCTCCTCTCTAACGCCCCTTGTCCTCCATGCTATTTGTTATGCTCCACAAGTAAGTGAAACCATATGATAATTGACTCTCTCTGCTTGACTTATTTCACTCAGCATAATCTCTTCCAGTCCCGTCCATGTTGCTATAAAAGTTGGGTATTCATCCTTTCTGATGGAGGCATAATACTCCATAGTGTATATGGACCACATCTTCCTTACTTCTAACCCATTCTCCATCAAGGGCTCTTAAACCTGTTTTCTAAAACACAAACCTGACTATGTCATTTCACTCATTAAAAAACAAACTGGTTATAAACAGCTCCTAAAAATACAAAGATAACTAAGTGGTACCCAAAAATATAAACTTATTTCTTAACAATGTGATTTAAAGAAATGGAAATGGACTGAATAATATATGAAATTAATCATTATGTTTTTTAAAAATGTTTAAAAATGTGCACGAAATTGACTTTCTAACAAAATGTTACATTAATAATAAAATACTTGATTTAGGCTGGTCAGAACTATAATGCTTGGCACAGGGTTAATTTTACTCATGTAAAAAAACAACAAAAAAAAGGGAATGAATAAACTAGACAAATCATTACTCCCTCAACATAACTTATTACTTAATTAAATAAAGGATCATGTGATAATTCTTAATCACATTTGGAAAAAGTGTTTTTAGTAATTTTTAATCTTTTACAAGCAATTTAGACACTGAAATAGAAGAGGTGGCTTACCTTGCAAATACCCTGTCTTTATTTGCTTTTTCTTTGCCATACTGAACTGACTGGACTTCAGTTCTCCCACTGAAATACATAAACATGCACAATAAATTTTAAAGAGAACACTAAGATAAAATAACAACACATACATGATTATATTACAACTTCATAAGAAACAAATTTCTAGCAGAAAAGGTGGCAGAGGATAAGAAGGAAAGACTGGACTAAATTCCAGTTCTACCTGAATGGATGAAGCTTATTTACAGCTCCACCATTAGTGAACAACAATGTATTCCATAGACACTCCATTTTCAGATACTCTGTTAGTTGAGAATGACTATCACCCTCACACTATATGTTGGGTCTGTGGTTTAGCTAGTGTCTCTACTACTCCTTGATGAAGGACCTGAAACAGGAGGAATCCTGAAGATTCTTACTCTTTCCTTGGACTTTTCTTTCTTATCTACTGATAATGATAACAAATACGAAGACTGGTTATATCCTCAAATTCTTCCTTGTCCAGACATTGGCAACTCCAGACTCTTGTATACAGGAAGGACAGAAATATGGTTGCAAACTGAAGCCAATCCGTGTAGCAAGCACATAGTTTATGAGTGGAAACTGAGCCTCCTCTGTGGTAAACCAATGTGTTCAGACCAAATCTGTTACTAAAAACTTGGTTTTCGGAGAATTTGCTACTTGACACATCACATTATTTAAGTGTGAATAGATAAATGTCTAATATATCAAATATAACTATTTACATATGTAGATACCTAGTTCATATAAAAAAAGCCAAATATATGTTTCTTTCTCCCCCTCCCCAAATATAGGTTTCTAAAGCAAAGTAAGCAATTTTAATAACATCTTCTGTGGATAAGTATAGATACATGTAAACAGAATGGTCTATCTGTTCAAGTTTTAATGGAAAAGTCAGAAACCTAACCATGATTTTTAAACTTAGGTACACTGAAGTTTCTTAAGAAAATATACTTCCTGTAAGTAGGATAAAGTATTGGGTATTAAGGAAGGCACATATTGCATGGAGCACTGATTGTGATGCATAAACAATGAATTTTGGAATACTGAAAAAAAATTAAATTAAAAAAGGATAAAGTATACTTGCAATTGTGAGCAAGGTAACAAATTGAGGTTCACTATTGTTTTGTATTTCCACTTTAGAACAACTTTAATCCACTGGATGTTTTGGAAGAGAGGTAATAAAGGTTTGTATTTCAGTAGGTTGGTGGAGCAATTAATAAATTCTCTGATATCTGAAATTCCATCTCTCAGTCTAAATAACATATCAACATTTTAAGTCTTAAAAAAGTTCTAGTATTTTTAGCCATTGCTTATTATGAAGGAAAAAATATTTATTTAATGCATACCCATTAGAGATAAGACCGTGTCCAGATAAACATTTGTCATACTGTCATTCCTACCTCAATTACAGTATTATCAATCATTTTGACGACTAAAAGGTATTTTGGATGTTTTAAAAGTATGTAAGGACTACAAACATAAAATTTAACTTTTACAACGATAAACATACATGGTTTACTTATATATACACTAATTTAATTTAATGTTAACTGAGCTGTCATAGGCCTCAATCCTCCTCCTGTGCTTGGCTAAGTTTTGTAGGCTTGCTAGTCAACAAACTATTTTCTAGGTTCCTTTGTGAGTTGGTTTTCTATTAGGTTTTACATTTTCTCTGATAGGCGATCAGAAAGTAGAGGGAGTCAAAAGCAGAAGACTGGCAGACACAGGGGGCTGCTGTAACAAGAGTGGGAACAGGATGCTGGGAGAGACAGCACATAGATGGTATGTACCATCCCTGATCAAAGCAGCACCTCTCGGGCAGATCCAGAACCGACTGTGGCAATGGCTCTAACAGTAAAGTAGCAGTTCTAGGCTTACGGATTCCAGCCTAGATGTAACACAAACTTCTGAGCCTTAAGCATGATCCATTTTTCCTGTTTACATCTCTAAAACTCTCCTTCTTCTCCCTTTTGTTTTGCTAGCCTCTCTAATACCTGTTAACTGAGTCCCTCAAATTGCTTTTATTTGAAAAATGAAAAGGACTTCCTATGTGTCTGACTGATAACTTACAGTGAAGAGGATTCAAATGGGACACTTTTACTCAAAAGGCTCAAAAGGCATTAACAAGTTGACTTTTGTAACAAAAACATAGAGGCAGAATTGAAATATGGGGGAGCATCAGAGGTTTATATTTCATATGACCCATAATATTGTTCTTTAGGGGTTTAATATTACTATTATTAGAACAAAACACAAAACTGTACCATAATCTAAAAACACAAATTCTGATAGTAAGATACTTATTTTTAGGACAATGAGAAAATGACAACTGGTAGAAGAACACAGGTTCATTATAAGTAATTTCAGCAATACAGAGAAGCAAAACAAAAATATTTTTTTAAATCCCAAATTAAAAAAAGAAAATTAAATTAAAAAATAATAAACCCGCCAAATTTAGTCAGAGTCTTATCCCTAAGAAATAATCTCCATTATCAGCAGGTAAAAATCATTTAGAATGATATCTATATACATAAAAAATGCTAAAAATAGGGACATAATTCTATTAACACAATGATTATGCTAAATATCCCACTTTTAATGAAAACAGTATTAAACTGATTTCCCTTGAACTAAAAGAAGACTGCCATTCACACATAAAGAAAAAGATTGGGAAAACCTTAAGGAGTTGGTGTTATAAATATTTAATTTTTGTTAATATGGATTCTCATACTTCCACTAGTCCCTTGCTTCCTCATTTTATTATATTGTTATTTTTACTTTATCAAAGTTTATAGCATTTTAATTTTCTATAGTCATAATTCTGATAGTTGTTAAGGATTAGTTCTATGTTTAAATGACCTAACCTTCATTCTTAGTTCTTTTCCAAGATTCTTTTTTTTTTAAAGATTTTATTTATTTGACAGAGAGAGAGAGAGAGAGAGAGAGATCACAAATAGGCAGAGAGAGCAGGCAGAGAGAAAAAGGGGGAAGCAGGCTCCCTGCTAGGCAGAGAGCCTGATGTGGGGCTTGATCTCAGGACCCTGAGATCATGACCTGAGCCAAAGGCAGAAGCTTAACCCACTGAGCCACCCAGGTGCCCCCAAGATTCTTTTTGAGTCATGCTGACTTATCTCTTGGATGACTTAATTTTCTTAAAGAAGTTCTTTTCTGGATGCCTGGCTGGTTCAGTCAGTAAAGCATGTGACTCTTGATCTCAGGGTTGTGAGTGAGAGCCCCACATTGGGTAAAGAGATCACCTAAACATTAAAAAAAAAAAAAAAAAATTTTTCCCCCAGATGGGCTCAGAGATGTTATATTCTCTGAGGTTTTGTATATTTGATAATGTTTATTGGCTTTAGACTTGAATGGCAGTTAAGTTTAGTATTTTTCAGTTGCTTTTTTTCTTTAGGACGTGGCAGACAAAGAGTGGCTCACATTATAATAAAAAAGAATACCATAAACTTTATGCCAAAAAATTCGTTAACTTAGAGGAAAGAGATAAATTCCTTGAAAAACATGAACTACAAAGCTCACTGAGAAAAAGAAAACCTGAACTGCTTTATATCTATGAAAGAACTTGAATGTGTTGCTCAAAAGCTTCCTATAAACAAACTACTGCCCTAGAGGGATTAATTGGTAAATTGTGCCAAACATATATTTTTCTTAAGATTTTATTTACTTGAGACAGAAAGAGAGAGTAAGCGTGAGAGAGAGTACGAGCATGGGGAGGGGCAGAAGAAGAGGGAGAAGCAGATTCCCCAGTAAGCAGGGAGCCCAACACGGGGCTCAAACCCAGGACCCTGAGATCATGACCTGAGCTGAAGGCAGACGCTTAACCAACTGAGCCACCCAGGTGCCCCCTGCCAAACATTTTAAAAGGAAAAAATACCACTACTACAGAAACTTTCCTAGAAAATTGAAAATTTTCATTCATTGAGGCTCATTCATTGAGGCTAAAATTACCTTAACACCAAAACCTGACACTGATACTACAAGAAAAGAAAACTACAGAGCAGTATCCTTCATGAACATAGATGTAAAATTTCTAAACAAAAATTTGGCAAACTGAATAGAACAGGATAAAAAAAGGATAACAAATCATGACCAAATGGTAAGGTTTATCCTAGGAATGTGGGGTAGGGTTAGCACTTGAAACTCAATGTAATTTATTATACAAACAAATTAAAAAGAAAAACCATATCATCTTTGTAATAGTTGCAGAAAAATCATTTGACAAAAACTAGTATTCTAACAAAAGCTTCCAGCAATTGAAATATAGAGGGAACTTCCTCAACAAGCATTATATACAGCATCTATGAAGGGCCTGCAACTAATACCATACTTAGTAGCAAAAGACTGAATATCTTTCCTCCCCCACGCCCCAAGATAAGGAAAAGACAAGGATATTTATTCTCACCACTTCTATTCAGCACTGTACTGGAGGTTCTAGCTGGGGGAATAAGGAAAGAAAAAGAAACAAAAAGGATCAGAATGGAGAGGAAGAATTGAAACTGTCTTTATCCTCTACATAGAAAATCTGTTGGAAGCTACAAAAAAGCTCCTAGAAAAAGTGAGGTAAGCAATGCCTTACTACTGAAATCAGATCAACAAAAAAAAAGATCAACTGCATTTCTGCTTAATAGTGAACAATATGAAATTAAAATTTTAAAAGACCTTAAGAAATTAAGGATAAATTTAGCATGGACCTGTGAAACTTGTAAATTTGTGAAAGACCTGTACACTGATAAACTGAGAATAGTAAAAGATAACTTAAATAAATAAAAGATGTATCATGTTTCATGAGTTTGAAAACTCAATATTTTTAAGATGTCAATTCTCCTGAAATTGATCTATAGTTTCAGCCCAATCCCAATTAAAATCCAAGACATGGTGTTTTTTTTTTTTTTTTAAGAAAGAGAGAGAGTGTGTGCATGAGCCGGGAGGTGGAGGTGGTGGGTAGAGGGTAAAGGGAAAGAGAATTTCAAGCAGGCTCCATTGCTCTGCGCAAAGCCAATGTGGGGCTCCATCCCACAACCTGAAGATTAGGACCTGACCTGAAATCAAGAGTTAGACACTTAACTGACTGAGCCACCCAGGCACCTCCCCCAAGAAGTCTTTTTTGTAGAAACTGATCAGCTGGTTCTAAAGTTCAGATGAAAATGCAAAGGACCTAAAACATTTGAAACAACTTTTAAAAAGAAAAAAGTTGGAGCACTAATACTACTATATTTTAAGATTTACAAATGAATCCAAAAATAAGTCCACAAAAATATTGAAAACTGATGTTCAACAAAGGGGTAAAGGCAATTCAGTGGAAAAAGAAAGGGCAATCCTTCAAAAAATGATGCTGGAACAACTGTCTATCCATATGCAAAAAAATGAACTTTATATAAAAAAATGAACTTTAAATATTTTTGTTTACATTTTAAAACATATACAAAAATTATTTCCAAATGGATCAGAGAGCTAAGTGTAAGAACTAAAACTACAGAAGTCTTAAAAGAAAACAGAGGAATAAATCTTTTCAGCCTTGGGTTAGGCAAAGATTTCTTAGATATGATGCCAAAAGAAAAATCCATGAAAGAATACAACGGTAAACTAAATTTCACCAAAGTTGTGTATTCTACAGAAGAGGTAACAACAGGCTTGATGAAAATGTAATGGAACTCTCACAGCTGTGTGTACATAAAATGGTAAAAACGGCCTTGAAAAAATGACTGGCAGTTTCTTGTAATCTAGCCACTGCACTCATAGGTATTTAACCAAGGGAAGTTAAACCATATAAATACTTCTACATGAATGGCCACAGCAGCTTTATTTTTAATAGCTCAAACCTGGAAACAACCCAAATGGGGAAACAGTCACTTCATATCCATAAGTAAGTGAATGGATTAACATATTGTGATATAGCTATACAGTAGAGTAATACTTCACAATAAAAAGAAACGAACTACCAATACAGACAAGAACACAGATGAATTTCATCAGAATAATTACGATGAGTCAAAGAGGCTGGACTAAAAAGAGTACGTAATATATACGTTTCAATTTCTATAAAATCCTTTAAAATGCAAACCAATTTATAGAGACAGAAAGCAGATCGGTGGCTGCGGGGACAAAGAAGGGTAGAAAAAGAGGTTACAGAGGAACATAAAGGAAAAATGGGGGAAGATATGCTTGTTATCTTGATTATGGTGATGGATTCAGGGATGTAAATAAATCTCCAAACATCAAATTTTAGATGCTAAACATGGTAGCTTACTGTATACCAATTAGACCTTAATAAAGCTGTTTAAAAATATAAAATTTGCCACTATGAGGCGCATATTCCAAGAGCAGTAACAGCCTGAATGGCAGATATTGCTCCTCACCCTGCCAATATTTTTTTTTCTTAGATTGTTCTTTAGTTTGTTTTTATTAACATCTGTGGTTGAAATTACGCCCTCTTTCAGTGATTTTTCTCCCAAACTGGTTTCTTTAACTGTCTATTGTACTTGTCATTGTGATTAGATTTTGTTTGCTGTGGTACAGATTGGGTAAAATCTTTTATTTTTTTTCTCATTGTATCTGACACCAATCTGAATTACAGTCAAAGGCAGGTTACTATATTCTATGCATTTCTGTTGCCTAGGAGATATGGTGTGTGTACCTTTATGGTATGTCGTATTTTCAAGGACAGAGGGAAGGAAGAATTATGCTAAAGAAAAGTGTAGTCCTGGGCACCTGGGTGGCTCAGTGGGTTAAGCCGCTGCCTTCGGCTCAGGTCATGATCTCAGGGTCCTGGGATCGAGTCCCGCATCAGGCTCTCTGCTCGGCAGGTAGCCTGCTTCCCTCTCTCTCTCTCTCTGCCTGCCTCTCCATCTACTTGTGATTTCTCTCTGTCAAATAAATAAATAAATAAAATCTTTAAAAAAAAAAAAAAAAGAAAAGTGTAGTCCTTAGATAATAACCCTGATGGTCATTTAATCAATAATTAAGTTTATTGAGGGACTACTACACTATTTTCTCAATGGAGATTTCTTCTGCCCCTCCCGAGATATAGACAGGCTTTAAAAATTTTTTTCTTCACTTTCACCAATGATACAATACTTGTTTTCTCAGTCCATCCATCTGTCCGTCCATCCATCTACCCATCTATCCACCCATCCAAGTAGGCTCCAAACCAAGCATGGAGCGAAGTGTGAGGCTTGAACTCATGACCCTGAGATCAAGACCTAAAATGGGATTAAGAGTCAGACGTTTAATGGACTGAGCCACCCAGATGCCCCATCAGTCTATTTATTTTAAATTTACAAGTACCATCACCTTACTTTTCTCAAAATTGCTTTTAGGAAAGGTACAGAAGAGTTAAATATGACATCACTTAAGAACCTGCTGTGCCATTTCTGTGATTAAAGTTTCCTAATTCTGTTTACATGTCGCCACTGAATTTGGGAGCTGCTTTGGGGAGGGGGCGTGTATTTTTAAGAGTATATTTAAAAGTTTTATGCTGTTATTTTTTCTGAAATTACAAATTGGGCATTTATAAATGTTTGAGATTTCTGGGGCACTCTCAATATTTCCACATGAATATAAAACATGAATTAATCTAACACATAATGATAAAAGGTTTTATTTACTGAAGATGGAAAATCTTTTTTGAAGCAGAAACAGAAATGGATAACATTTGTTTTAATAAAAGATTATGAATGACTTTGCTATGTGACTTTTACCAGGTTGCACTTAAAAACTAGCTTTCATGGGTCTTTTAAGAACTCCAGAGGTAAAATTAATCAGAACTTCTCCAAATTTAGAATTATCCCTCAAAGACTGTTTCCTTCAGGAAAAATAAAAGCTATCAAGAATAAATAAGACAGTTTTAGGAAAAGGAATCTGGGGTTAATATTCAATGACTAAATGTGAGTTTTGCATAATAGGTGCCTGAACTCCTTATAACAAAAGGGTTTAACAAACTCACACATAAAAAGCAAAGTATAATTATTCCCCAGTTTTTCAAAGTTTGTGTTATGCCACTTTGCTTTTACAAAAAAAAGGGAGAAAAAAGCATTCAGCATTTGTTTTGTAGCAAGCCACTGTAGAGGCTGTGCACACGGCAGTGAGAGGACCCCACCAAGATCTTCCCAATGAAGCACACTCAGCATCTCAGCATTAAGCCACCAAAGCCACATATTTGAACTGTGTCTTTGATCATCTGTGCTTTATCTCCATTTATTTTGTGCATTTGTTGGTAAGATGTGTCCTAAGGTGTAAGAAAAAAAAAAAAACTATGAGAGGTCATTCTTGGGGTCTGGAAATGCTAAATAATTTTTCCATATAAACTAATGGTAATGGCTTCTTTACTTTATGCCATTTGACTTACAAAAGGTTTAACAGGAACATTCTACTTTTGGATAGTGAGGGAAACTGCCAATTATATGCTCATGCAGAAGATATTTTTGCTTTTACAAATAAAGATGTCTTAGAACAAAGAAAAATTTTCAAATAAATATTTAATAAAGACACTATGGAATTCATAACATGTCTAAAATGTAAATAATTAGGTATGATTGATTTACTTTAGAAAATAATGTTATCTTGTTAGAAATACGGTCAATGGAAGAGGTTTCTCCATCTGGTAGGATCACAATAACCTTTAGAACTTTTTGCTGATCTATATACAGGGTCCACGCTCCAGAGATTTTGACTCAGTAGGCGTGTATGAATTATACACATAGTATGATTGATTACAACAGGGCTTTAAAGTGAAGAAAAATCCAGTAACAAAGCATTAATGCACAAGCAATACTCACCAGTACCGAAATTTTGAACCTAATGTAAAATAATGTGCAAAAAAATTCTTTTGAGGTGGAAGTGGTCTGTCCAAACGGAAGAATGTGTGATGTTCTACACATGCTTTCCACAAGTTTTTGCATGCTCTGTAATTCACCATATTAAATCCCAATAACGTTTCTCTAGATTCATGCTGTAATAAATGACAAAATGCAGAGAATACCAGGAAGACATCAGGATCTAATGTTCCATTTAGTTTACTTTCTGCAGATAAATATTCTAGCCTTACAAACAGCTAATCCTTATAGCACAATACTTTTTTTGCTTATCTAATAAAACAGCAGTAAAATAAACGCAAAGGTTTGCAAAATGTGGATCTCACCTCATTCTGTAATATTACGACTCTTAGGACTTTTATTTTAGAACACAATTAGAAATAAGTTAAAGACCAATATATATCTGTTTTCAAAACTTTCTAGCTATAATTCTATTTCAAAATATAACCCTGGCCCATGAACTAAACTTTAAGATACACTATCACACCTATTAAAAATATTTTAAAATTCATAAACCTATCTAGATTGTCAGTACAAAGGAATATTCATTCAGTACTTCTGAACACTATAATGCAACTCAACTTTTAAAGTATGTGGCAACATAACAGAATCACTTCTTTAATTTTTCTCTAAAAGTTTGGCACAAATTACTATCTCAATGGAACTGAATTCACTGAAGTAAATTATATATAGTAAGGCACACAGGTTTTAAGTATATAGCTCTGGTTTTCACACAATGAATGCAACCGTTTAATACCCAACCAGAACAAGAAATAGATTATTACTAGCAACTCTGAACTACTATTTGTGCTTCCTTTCTACAGGATTATCTTTTCAAAGGTAATCACTCTTCTGACTTTTATCACAATAGATTATTTATAGCTGTTGAACTTTATATACATGGAATCATACATACATGTCTTTACGTCTGATTTCTTTTGTTCAGTATTATGCTTCTATATTCATCCATACGGTTGTGAAAGTCATTTTCATTCTACATAACATTCTACCATATGAGTATACCAGTTTATTTATCCATTTGTTATTGACAGACATTTGATGTTTCCAGTTTGAGGATATAAAGATACTGTTATGCGTGTGCATTTCTATTGTTGGATTATAAGATATTTGTGTTCATCTTCAGTAGATAATGCCCAAGAGTTTTCCAAAATAGTTAGATCAATATATACTCCCTCCCTGCAGTGTATATCCTCCACACATTCACCAGCCACTTGCTTATCATATTTTCATTAATCTGGTGAATGTGTACAAGTATCACATTTTGGTTATAATTAACACTTCCCTGATGACTAATGAGGTTCAACACCTTCTCAGGTTACTAGCCTTGTGGAAGACCTCATTTCTGAAGTGTATGTTCGAATCCGTAGCATATTTTGGGATTGGGTTGGATATATCACCAACGGTGCGGTGTGTGTACGCTTGTGTGTATATGATATACATATTCTGTGCTACTTCACTCCCTTAATGATGTCTTTTGGTGAATACAGTTTTAATTTTAACACAGTCCAAGTTATTGATCTTTTCTTTTAAGGTTAGTTTTCTTTCTATGTCCTGTTAAATGTTTGCCTATCAAAAGATATGAAGATATTTTTGTAGCTAAAATACAGTAAGATGCCCATGTATAAACATTAAACTACTATGTGAGAAGATAATATGCTTAAAATACTACTTCTTGATTACCAAAGAATTCTTAATTATGCTTAACTGGTTTTGTAGGCTCTAATAGTTTACATGTTGTACCATACTCCTTAAATAATGCAAAATGACAGAGGAGATCTTACAAAGAGCAGTTTGCAGTAATGCTTCTCAGAAGAGTAGATCTAAGAATCATATATGTTTTTTTGACACTTCACGTAGTTCAAAAATTTTGAGTGATTCTGACTTTCTATTAATCGTATTTGGACAATTTGTAACAAATTTGCAACAAAAAGCACCCTCCACATTTTCTACACAATAGATACAAAATATTGTATTGAAAGATAAGTAATTTGTATAAAGTTTGCTTATTTAAAAATAGGTATTTCAGAAAGAAACACTAACAAGGCAACATTCTGCAGACTATGATTATATACACTCTTTATTTAATCAGTTGTTAGATGACTTTTGTTGATGTTATCTGTGGCTAAACATATTCTTAATGATATACAACCTTGAAGAATAGTTGTGAGGATTAAATGATATGAAAACAGCTGTGCAATTATCACACATTAAGACCTCAATAAATATTAAATACCACAACTATTATTGCTAATAATAATAGTGATAATAGGAAAAAAATTAGAAAAATTCACTTCTACATTTCATTATACCAATATAATAATTTAAAGTATTTGTTCACTAGTACCCAGATGTTTTGAAACATGTACAAAAATTTTCATTAGCAGCATTAGTCATAATAGCCATAACAGGAAAATGCCAAAATTGTCCACAAACACAAGAATGAATAACTTATGGTATATTCATTCAATATAGTATCAAGCAGCAATAGGAAAACTATTGTTTTGTGCAAAAATGTGGATGAATTCAGTGTTAAGGTTAGATTTCATTTTTTAAAGTTAAAAATAAGCAAACTAATCCATGGTCATACAAATGAGAATAGTATTTACCTCTCAGGAAGGTTAATAACACAAAGGGGCAACCGCTCCAGTAGCAATAATACCAAGGTGGTGGTAATGTTCTACATATTAACAGTATTTATTCATTATATACTTACCAGAAACACCATCCTTAATATTTGTATACTTTTCTGTGTAATTCAATAAAACTATAGAAAAAAACTTTTATATTTTTGAGTATAAATAATAAATCAGGCACTTTAGATAATTATTCTGATAAAATGCAGCTGACCCAAATATTTTTAAGGTTTCAAATACATTTTACACATACATGCACACACTACCATCTTGTAATTTGCATTAATTTGTTAAGATATGTAAGAAATAATTTAAGGATAAATTATTTTAATTTTGATTAAATAGGTAAAATCATTAACAAGGTCAAGTTCTTTCCAACACTGTATTTTCACAATAACTCAATGTGGGGTGTGTGTGTGTGTGTGTGTGTGTGTGTGTGTACATATAAAATTCTTGGTTATCACCCTCATGAATAAACCCGGGCAATTAACAATGAACATTACGATGGAGATCAGTTTCAAAGTTCAAAAGAGAGCAAAACGGATATATAGAAGAACTTTAAATCAGGACTACAGTGACAGTATGGAAATAAACATAATTCACATAAAATGTGAATTAACTAACTCCGTACACAGTTCTCAACAATATTAATAACACTTTCACTCATACTAAAAGTTTGGCCATGAATGACTTCATTTCTTAAGACTTCATTTATATATATATGTATTAAAGGGACGCCTGAGTGGCTCAGTTGGTTGGGCAGCTGCCTTCGGCTCAGGTCATGATCCCAGCGTCCTGGGATCGAGTCCCACATCGGGCTCCTTGCTCGGCGGGGAGCCTGCTTCTCCCTCTGCCTCTGTCTGCCATTCTGTCTGCCTGTGCTCGCTCTCTCTCCCTCTCTCTCTCTGACAAATAAATAAAATCTTTAAAAAAAAAAAAGGCTTCATTTATATAAATATTATTCATGTTTATTTATATTTATACTTATACTTATATTTATATTTATACAAATATTTGTAAGTATATTCATTTATATGAATAATTATTAGAGCACTACTCACCACTTCTTTTCTAAGTTGAATAAAAAACTGTTTGCACTTAAACGAAATTTTTACAATCTTCAACCTGGATAAAAAGAGAATGAATTGGATTATTTAAAATACTGAATAAAAATAAAAACACTAGCTTAATAATGCAAAAAATAATCTTTTAACTGTATATTCAGTAACCCTAAACATTCAATCATATATACATACATTACCTAAGAAATCTAAAGACTTTGGTGCTTCATGAAAAAATAATTAGAATTTATATACTCAACTAAAGAAAGTTTTATCAGAATAATTGCTGTGAACTATGCCTTTCTCAATTCTACATCTAGAGAAATACATAAAAATACAAGTAACGAATTAAAATTTCAAGCTATACCAATAAGAGATACCACAACTACAAGCAGTTTTCTGGTTCTTTAAGGAGCTTAGAAATCACCACTCCACTGTAATAAGTAAAAAACTCAACAGGTTCAGAAATCAGCGTCTCTTCTTGGATTCATGAGAGAGGGGAGGGCGCAGGAACTGCTTGCTGCTCCCAAGATTTGAGAGTCTAACAGGTGAAGACAGAGAATTGCAGCTTACCAGAGCACAGACTCACCGAACAGAAACTGCCAGAGGAACCAGAGCCAGAGGAACCCGAACTGTAATTTAAGAATTGCTGGAGGCTCCATGTGGACAAATTCAAGAGTGAAAAACTCCAGAGGGACTCAATTACAGGGGAGGGGAGACCTCCTACAATATTGCGAAATTTACCTCTAGGAGTCCAATCAGATTCAGAGAAAAATACCCTTGAGTTTCCAGCAAGGGAAGGGGAAAAAGAACCATCTTGAAATATACTAGAGCACTCTGTTCTTAATAAGGTCTGCCTTCAGGGGAAACTAGTTAGCCAAATCCTCACCTGCTCGGGTACTACCAGAGTTTAACCAACTTGGGGAAGCCTAATTAGCTCACTCATGCCATCCTATCCCACCTAGCAGGGAAGAAAAAAACAGAGAAAACTTGTGAAGTTCACAGTCTAGAGGCAACGGCTCTCTGAAACACTGAGAGGTAATCACAGGATACAGAACACTTGCCATCCCCCTACACCTCAGAACAACATTACTAAGAGCCTATTTATAGCACTTCCTTTCACTGGAAAATCATGTCTGGCTATCAAAAAATTACAAGGCATACCAAAAGGTAAAAACACGATGTGAAGAGACAGAGCAGAATCAGACACGAAAGAGATGTTGGCATGATCAGATTGGTAACTTAAAACACCCCTGATTAATACGCTAAGCGCACTAATGGATAAAGTAAAAAGGATGTAAGAACAGATGGACAATGTAAACACAAGATGAAAATCATTAGGTTTCATTAGAAAGACAGCCCCCGCCAAATGCTATGGGTAAAAAACACTATCACAGAAACAATACTTTTCATGACCTTATTAGTACACTGGACACAGCTGAGGAAATCATCTCTAAGGCAGAAGATATATCAATAAAATCCTAAAAGCCCCAAAAGCAAAGAGAACAAAGACTAGAGAAGAACCGAACAGACTATTCAAGAATTGTGGGACAACTACAAAAGATGTGACATACAGTAACATATGGTAATAGAAATACTGGAAGGAGAAGAGAAAGTAACAGAAGAAATGTTTGAAACAAAAATGACTAAGGAACTTTCCCAAATTAACATCAAATGACAAACCACAGATGAAGGAAGCTTAGAGAACACGAGCAGGATAAATGCCTTAAAAACCATACCTAGGTATATCACATTTTTACATTACAGAAAATTAGAGATAAAGAGCAACATGTTGAAAGAAGTCAGAGGAAAAAACATCTTACCTACAGAGGAAGAAAGGTAAGAAGAGTTAAGTCCAACTTCTCAGAACTCATGAAGCAGGAAGAGAGCAGAGTGGGTAAAGTGTTGAGAGAAAAAAACCATCACCCCCAAATTTCATATTCTGTGAAATTATCCTTCAAGAATGAATGAAAAAAAAATTCTCAAAAATTGGGGGAATTTGTTGGAACGAGACCTGCCTTGCAAGAAATGTTAAAAGAGAAAAAAAATTATATAGGCCAGAAACTTGAATCTACATAAAGAAAGCAAAAACACTGAAGAAGAAATAAGTGATGGTAAAATAAAAATTAGATTTTTCTTATTCTTAACTGATCTAACATATAAGTTTGTTCGAAATAATAAAAGCAAAAAGGTATACAATTGTGTATGTTTGTGTACATATCATATATACACAATTATATACTTATATATGTTTATGTATAAGTGAAATGATTGAAAGCAATGATACAAGGGACAGGAGGAAGGTATTAGTATACTATTATTTCAAAATAGACTTAGACTAATGTAAATATAATTGCAAACTCTAGAACAACCACTAAAAACAAATAAAAGTAGTAAAACTAATAAGCTAGGAAAAGAGAGAATGAAATCATATAAAATGCTCAATGAAAACAAGAATGGCAGGAAAAAGAGTGAAACACAAAAATGGAAACAAAAGAACAAGGGCAACAAATAGAAAACAGTAACAAATAAGGCAGATACTAATACAAATATATCAAAAATCCTTTAAAATGTCAATGGGCTAGGAACGCCTGGGTGGCTCAGTTGGTTAAGCAGCTGCCTTCGGCTCAGGCCATGATCCCAGCGTCCTGGGATCGAGTCCCACATCGGGCTCCTTGCTCGGCAGGAAGCCTGCTTCTCCCTCTGCCTCTGCTTGCTCTCTCTCCCTCTCTCTGACAAATAAATAAAATCTTTAAAAAAAAAAAAAAAAGAAGATATAATAATTGTAAATACATATGTACCCAACATCAGAGCACCGGAACATATTCCACAAATACTAACAGATATGGAGAAATAAGACACATACAGTAATAGCAAGAGACATTAATAACCCACTTTCAAAAATGGAAAGATCATCCAGACAGAAATTCCGTAAGAGAACAACGGACTTGAACCATATATTACATGAAATAGATCTAAAAGACATCTCTAGAACATTCAATCTAACAGCAGCAGAATACACATCTTCTCAAGTACATATAGAACATTCTCAAGGAGATAGATCATATGGTAGGACACAAAACAAGTCTTAGCTAATTTAATAAGACTGAAATCAAACCAACTATCTTTTTTCCCAACCACAATGTTATGAAAACCACAATCAACAACATGAGGAAAGGTAGAAAAACTACATACAAGTAGGAACTAAACAACACACTCCTGAACTACAAATGGGCCAAAGGAGAAATGAAAAAGGTAACCCCCAAGAATATCTTGAAACAAACAAAACATAAAATAACAAAACATATGGAATGAATTCTGTAAAAGCAGTTTTGAGAGGGACCTTTACAGCAATAGATGCATATACCGTTAACCCTTGAACAATGTGGAGGTTAGAGGCACCATCCATGTTAATTACTAGTAGCCTACTATCTACCAAAAGCCTTACCAATAATATATAATCAATCAACAGATATTTTGTTTGTATGTTCTATGGAAGACATACTATTTTTTACAATAAAGTAAGCTAGAGAAAAAAAACGTTAAGAGAATCCCAAGAGAAAATACTGTTTACAGCACTGTATTTATCTATATTTATCAAAAAAATCCACATACAAGTGACCTATGCAGTTCAAATCCATGTTATTCTAGGATTTCCTCTAGGAAGAAATTAGATCACTAATGAAGAACCTAACTTTGCGCCTCAAGGAACTAGAAAAAGAAGAACAAGTTAAGCTCAAAGTTAGCAGAAGAAAGAAAATAATAAAAACAATCAGAGTAGAAATAAATGAAATGGAGATCAGAAAAAACAATAGAAAGATCAAAACTAAGAGTTGTTTCTTTGCTTTTTTAAAATAAGATATACAATATTGACAAACCTTTAACAAGACTAAGAAAAAAAAAAAGACTCAAATAAATAAAATCAGAAATCCCAGAGGAAAAATTACAACTGATACTACAGAAATAAGAGAATCATGACACTACTGTGAATAAATTAGATAACCTAGAAGAAATGGATAATTTCCTAGAATCATTTAACCTACCAAGACTGAGTCAAGAAGTCAAGTCTGAATAGACCAATATTAAGAAAGAAGATTGAGGGGCACCTGCGTGGCTCAGTGGGTTAAAGCCTCTGCCTTCGGCTCAGGTCATGATCCCAGGGTCCTGGGATCGAGCCCCAAGTCGGACTCTCTGCTCAGCAGGGAACCTGCTTCCCCCTCCCTCTCTCTGCCTGCCTCTCTGCCTACTTGTGATCTGTCTGTCAAATAAATAAATAAAATCTTTCAAAAAAAAGTGATCTTAAAAAAAAAAAAAAAGAAAGAAAGAAGATTGAATTAGTAATCAAAAACCTCCCGGGCGCCTGGGTGGCTCAGTGGGTTAAGCCACTGCCTTCGGCTCAGGTCATGATCTCAGGGTCCTGAGATCGAGTCCCTCATCGGGCTCTCTGCTCAGCAGAGAGCCTGCTTCCCTCTCTCTCTCTGCCTGCCTCTCCGACTACTTGTGATTTCTGTCAAATAAATAAATAAAATTTTAAAAACAAAAACAAAAACAAAAAACCCTCCCAACACAGAAAACTCCAGGGCCAGATTTCTTCACTAGGAAATTGTACCAAATATTTAAAGAAGAATTAATGCTAAGCCTTCTCAAACTCTTCCAAACAAATAAAAAGGTAGACTCCCAAACTCATTCTACAAGGCCAGCAACAACCTAATACCTAAGCCAGATAAGGACACACTACAACAAACATACCAATACCCCTGGTTGAACACAGATGCAAAAATTCTCAACAAAATTCTGCCAAACTAAATTCAAGAACTCATTAAAAAAATTATACACCATGACCAAGTAAAATTAGTCTCTGGGATGCAAGGATAATTCAACACATGCAAATCAATAAATGTGACATGCTACCTTAACAAAATGAAAGATAAAAATCATATGATCTTCTCAATAGATGAAGAAAAAGTAGTTGACAAAGTATACCTTTTCATGTTAAAAAACCTCAACAGGCTGTATGATCAACATACTAAACGACATATACAACAAACCCATAACTAACATTACACTCAACATCCCTTTATACCAGTCAAAAGCCTAAAACCAGAAATACAAGAATTAAATGTTGGTGAGAATATAGAAAAAAGGGAAACCTTGTGCACTGTTGGTGGGAATGCAAGTTGGTGCTGCCAGTTTGTGGAAAACAGTATGTAGGTTCCTCAGAGAATTAAAAAATAGAGATACCATATGATCCAATAATTCCATTACTGGATATTTACCCAAAGAAAACAGAAACACTAATTCAAAAAGATATTTGCAACCGTGCCCCTAGCTTGTTATTGCTAGCTGCATTATTTTTTCATGAAATCCATCTACACCCTCAGGCCCCAGTGTTAAACTTCTGCTGCTGCTCTTCAGGAATGCACAACTTTAGGCATGACGACAGCAGTCCTGAAAGGACAGTGGTACCAATCGTCCCATTCTTTCAATAAACATATCCAGCTGTAAAACACCCACAATTACCAACACATTGCTCTACTGTTTTCCACAATGCCCCAGGACATGAATCCTTTAGAAACTAAACCAATTAAATTATTGTGTCTTCAAAGGAACAGTTTGTGCGGTATGTGTTTGAGGATACTATTTCCTTTAGTTTCCATGTTTTTGTCTCCCCTGTTGTCTTCAGGTTTCTCTAGAGACTCTTTCTTTAATAATCTGAGCCTTGTAGTTATTTAAGTTGAATTTTCCTGTTATATACAGGAGCCACGCTAATGTGGCAATAAGGTGAGAGGTTGGGGAAAAACTGTTCTTCAACTTATGATTAGGACTCAGTGGTTTAGTGGTCTGTGCTACTTGGTTATAACCTTCAGTGCTTTACAGCTCACCCTCTCCTTAGGTGACACAAAAGGTATAACGTAGGCTGGAAATAACCCACGTTGGTTATTCTCTGGTAAAATCCATGCCGGTTAAGTTCGGGTAAAACAGATTTCCTTGAGGGCAGACCTTTGCTAAGGAGAAGAGAAAGCTCTGAGCATATTTCAAAATGGTTAATTCCCTGCTCACCCCACCTTCCCCTCCAGAAAATAAGTAGCTTTTTCAACAGTATTCAATTTGGGAACCCAGTGAGGTGCCAGGTGGTAGTGAAACTAATGAAAGTGTGGGGTCCTTTGTAAGGCTGGGCCTTTAAGAGTTTTTTTCTCTCAAGCCAGTCTTTGCTCAGTCTCTGGGAGTTATTCAATTACCCTTTAAGTATTCCTAGCAGTGTAGTAGTATGTTCTGCCACCAGTAGTCAGGATCAGAAGAAACCCTTATGTTCCATGATGATGCAAATATAGTGGCTTTACCAACTTTAAATCTCATCTATTCAGTTTAACTCTTGGAAATATAATTTAAAATTAACAAAATATACTTTCCAATCAATATCTTAAACATTCACATCCTTTTTTAAAAAAACCTAACTTGTATGATAAAGACATAGAAAGTGTGAGTTTCATTTCTCAACATTAAACTAGTTCTAAGCATATTTACCAAGAAAGCAATATGCCAAATCCTTACAGAATATGTGGGATCCTTCACAATCTGAATCTAATTTCTCTTCTACACAACATCTTCCTAAATTGATTCCTTTGCTTCTATCTTCAGTAAAGACAACTAAAGGAGAAACCAAATAGCTCATCATTTCCTCAATTTGCCATACCCTTTCTAACCACTGGGTCTCTGCAAATGCTTGTTACCTCTACTTTAATTCCCTAAATCCACACATACCTCTTCCACACTTTCTTTTTCACTGAGGAAATTTCCATTCACCCTTTAAAAACAATCTCAAATATCACAGAGCCATTAAAAAGCTACCCCCACTAGAGAGATCGAATCCTTGTGTTTCCAACACAGTATGTCAAAAACTCTTTTAGAATCCTTGTAGCAGGGCGCCTGGGTGGCTCAGTGGGTTAAGCCGCTGCCTTCAGCTCAGGCCATGATCTCGGGGTCCTGGGATCGAGTCCCGCATCGGGCTCTCTGCTCAGCGGGGGGCCTGCTTCCCTCTCTCTCTCTCTCTCTCTCTGCCTGCCTCTCCATCTACTTGTGATCTCTCTCTGTCAGATAAATAAATAAAATTAAAAAAAAAAAAAAAGAATCCTTGTAGCAATAAAAAAGGAATATATATATATATACATTATTACAAAAAAAATATATAGGGTTTTGAAAATAAAGAAAATTTCAGATCATCACTGTCATTTAAATCCACAAGACCGGGGCACCTGGGTGGCTCAGTGGGTTAAGCCGCTGCTTTCGGCTCAGGTCATGATCTCAGGGTCCTGGGATCAAGTCCCTCATAGGGCTCTCTGCTCAGCAGGGAGCCTGCTTCCCTATCTCTCTTTGCCTGCCTCTCCATCTACTTGTGATTTCTCTCTGTCAAATAAATACATAAAATCTTTAATTAATAAATAAATAAATAAATAAATAAATAAATCCACATGACCTGAAAAGATTTTTTTTCAGATTTTGACATTTATATAAAATGTAAAATATAATGTAACTTATTTTTTTAAATTGTCTTTAGTAAAATCAGAAATATATTAAAGTCAAAGATGTGCATTTATCATTTTACTGTTGTAAAAACTGATGATAATTATCTTCTCTGAAGATTTTAATTACATTTTTTTCCTATCATTATTAATTTTTAAAAAGATTTCATTTCGTTATTTGCCAGATAGAGAGAGAGAGAGTGCACACAATCAGGCAGAGCAGCAGGTAGAGGGAGAGGGAGAAGCAGTCTCCCCAGTGAGCAGGGAGCCTGATGGAGGGCTCGATCCCAGGACCCTGGGATCATGACCTAAGCCGAAGGCTGAGGCTTAATGGACTGAGCCAACCAGGGGCCCCGTATCATTATTAATTTTATAATTAATTTTTACATATCCAATAATAGGCAGGGGCTATGTCTTGAATTGTTTTATATCCTCTGAACACACCAGGGTTTGAATTACATAGTTAAGCATTTAAAAGATGTGAGATGCAACATTAAGTGATAGTTAGTTTTCTTTTATGGGCTTTACAGAGGTGTTATTTACATATACAACGAAATATACCAATTTTAATGAACAATTCAAAGAGTTTTGACAAATGTATTGTTATGTAACTACCAAGCACCAAAATCATCATATACTATTTGATCACCTCAAAATGTTCCCCTGGTGTCCCTCTGCAGTCAATTGTCTCCTCCCATTTTCAGTTCCTAGCAACCACTGGCCTACTACTATCTCTGTAATTTGAGTTTTCCAGAATTTCATAGATATAGAAACAGAGTAAGTGGTCTTTTGTGTCTGGCTTCTTACACTTAGCATAGTTTTGAGAGCAAGGTCATCTGTAAAGTTTGATGTATTAACAGTTCTTTCTTTTTACTGCTTAACAGTATTCCACTGTGGAAATACACCATAGTTTGCTTATCCTTTCACCAACTAGTATTTGTAGGTTTGTTTTGTGTTGCTATAAATAATGTAGCTATGAACACCACTGTAAAAATCTCTTCCATTTAGGTTTTCATTTCACCTGGGTAAGCATCCAGATATAGGAAAGCTAGATTACATGGTAAATCTAGGTTTAACTTTAAAAGAAACTGCTAGTCAAAGCTGGTACTCTAGTTTGCACTCCCACCAGGAATGTAGGAGATTTCAGGTGCTCTGCTTCTTGCCATCATATGGTATTGTCAATTTTTTTTTTTAACTGGAGCTATTCTGTGGGTGAGCAGTAGTTCACTGTGGTTTAATCTGCATTTCACTGATGACTGAACATCTTTTCATGTGCTCATTTGCCATCTGTATATGTCCTTTGGTGGAAATGTGTATTCAAATATTTTGCCTATCCTTTTTAATCAGACTGTCTTCTTATTACTGAGCTATGAAAGCTCTTTATATATTCTTAATAGGTCCTTTATCAAATACGTATTTTACGAGACTGTCTTGTTTTTCCATTGTCTTTAAAGTACCTTTTGAAGAGCAAAAGTATTTAACTGTCTGATGGCCATTTCATTTTTTGTATTTTACGGTTCATATGTTTTTGTGACCTACCTAGGAAATCTATCTTTATTTTTTAAACAAAGCTGTGACTATTTTCCACAATAATTGCTTCTGTCATTTATCATATTTCTAATAAAGTATTATGAAAGTGACTAATTACAAAAATCTATTAGATAAAAATCTGATAGTGAAAAATCAGGACCAAATCTTTTAAAAGGAAGTATCTTAGAGAAACACATTAATAATAATGTACTTCTTTTGTATTTGTCCTGCTAAAGAAAATCATTACATTTATTTTAAAAAACCAGAGCTACTCATATAAGACATACGACTGATGTGATTTTTATGATTTTTAATTTATCCCCTAAAGGAAAGTGGCAGATGCTACTTCTCCTTTTTTCTCACTCTGGGATACAAAAGTAACAGTAGATGAATCATCCTGGACAATGAGGACAACATGCTAAGGATAGTACAGCAGTAAAACTGAAGAGAGATGAGTTTTAAACCCCAGGAGCCACCATATTTTCCTAGCCCCAATTTAAAACACTGTGATTGTGGATCATAGATGCAGCAACAATGCCCATGTTCCAATTAATAAACTAGCACCCCACTGAAAGCACTTAGATGGAATACTGATTTAAAGCAATCAACATGGTATAAGATACAGAGTAAACATGATAGTATTAGCTATTATACTATAGTACAAATTCAGAGATTCTCTAAGAGAAAAATTCATGAAATAATATTCTCTACAAATACCGCACTGTCTGGATTATGCATACTTTAAAATAAATAATTAAATTATTTTGGTATTCTCTAGTACATCTGAGGTGGGGTAAGTTGCATGGCAACGTTAATATAGTTTAACAACCACTTTCTTTCTTCTCCATTTTTAAAGTTTTATTTAAGTAATCTCTATACCCCACGTGGGTATAGAGATCAAGACTTTGACCAAGATCAAGAGCGCCACACTCCTCTGATTGAGCCAGCCAGGCACCCCAACAATCACCTTCTTTAATATGGATTATTATACTTGGTAATAAAATGGTAAAAGCATAAGTATTGATGGAAGTTCTTACCATGGAAAGATATTCATTCGTACCCTGTTCTTATAAATCAGAATTCCTCCTGACATCACTCCAATCATAATTTCATTGTTACTTTGATCCTTCAAAAAAAGAAAATGACAAATCTAAAATACTGGGCTTTTCTTGTTAAAGATATATATATATATACACACATATATATATATTTTAAAAATAGGGTAAGTTTTTCTAACACAATATAACATTTTCAAAGTCAGCACATAATTGCATAATATTTATAAACCCATATGGTAATTGTTAGCTCATAAAAACAAAGAACCTATTTCACATCAAACTTAAATGTTGCATTATTAAAATTTATTAATCCAAAGTAAAAATGATCTTACGATTTTCCATATCTTAAAACTGAAACTGAGTTTTAAGACAAGGAATTGAAAGACTTTTCATCTTGTAGAATGAAGAGCTAATACACATTTTTCCATTTCCAAAGCTATTCTGACATTTACTATGTAAATATAGTGCCAGGACTGCAAAAGTGAAAAAAACATGGAGAAGTTCAGAGTTTGGTAGAGTGTAACCTGTAATAAAACAAGATTCCCAATATAATGATAAGTCATATAACTAATATAATACAACAAAAACATCACGGCAGTATATATAGTAGGGAACTACTAAAGGAGAGTTTGAAACAAATTCCAAAAAAGAAAATTTGAACTATGCTTTGAGGAAAGAGAGTTTTCATGATAACTGATTCAACTTGAATAGCTAACCTGCACTACTAAAAAAATGAATAGAATTAAATTCTCTTCTCAGATGCTAACCAACTTTGAAATAGTTTTGCTAATGGCTAAAAGATTCTATAGGTAAGCTAATACAGCAATAATGCTTTTACCCCTTATCTATTCATATGCTTAGAAGAGAGAACTACTTGATGACATTATAATTAACATTTTTATAATTGTGTCCCTCAGGAAAAAATCCTCTAAAATGTAGTTTCAATAATTTCTACTTAAATAATTTTTTAAGGAACACCAATTAGAAGTTTGAGCCAAAATGGCAGGCTTAATATATGCTCGTATTGCTTCTTCTGCTCCCAATCTCATAAGACATGGGAGAAGATACATGATAACAACCTATAACACTTGAAGGTATATAATCAATGGACCAGACATGGTTGAGTTTCATTCTTCTATACATAGCTGTCCAATTTTCCCAGCACCATTTATTGAAGAGACTTTTCCCCACTGTATATTTTTTCCTGCTCTGTCAATGATTATTTGACCATAGAGTTAAGGGTCCACACGTGGGCTCTACAATCTGTTACACTAGTCTATGTGTCTGTTTTTGTGCCAGTACCATGCTGTTTTGGTGATCAAAGCTTTGTAGTAAAGCTTGAAATCAGGCAATGTGATGTCCCCAGTTTTGTTTTTCTTTTTCAACATTTCCTTAGCAATTTGGGGTCTCCTCTGGTTCCATACAAATGTTCCAGCTCTTTGAAAAATACCAGTGGAATTTTGATCAGGATGGCACTGAAAGTATAGATTGCTCTAGGCAGTATAGACATTTTAACAATTTTTATTCTTCTAATCCATGAGCATGGAACGCTCTTCCATCTTTTTGTGTCTTCTTCTATTTCTTTCATGAGTGTTCAGTAGCTCGAGTACAGATCCTCTACCTTTCTGGTTAGGTTTATTCCCAGGTATCTTATGGTTCTTGGTGCTATAGCAAATGGAATTGATTCTCTCATTTCTTTTTCTATATTTTCATGGTTAGTGTATAAGAAAGCAACTGATTTCTGTACACTGATTTTGTATACTGCCACATTGCTATATTGCTGTATGAGTTCTAGTAGTTTGGGGGTGGAGTCTTTTGGGTTTTCCATATAAAGTATCATGTCATCTGCAAAAAGAGAGAGTTTAACTTCTTCTTTGCCAATTTGAATATCTTTTACTTCTTTTTGTTGTCTGATTGCTGTTGCTAGCACTTCTAGTACTATGTTGAACAACAGTGGCAAGAGCAGACATCCTTGTGTTTCTGATCTCAAAGGGAAGGCTGTCAGGTTTTCCCATTGAGGATGATATTCACTGTAGGTTTTTCATAGACCGATTTTATGAAGTTAAGGAATGTTCCCTCTATCCCTATACTTTGAAAGGTTTTAATCAGGAATGGATGCGGTATTTTTTTTTTTTTTAAGATTTTATTTATTTGACAGAGAGAAAGAGGGATCACAAGTAGGCAGAGAGGCAGGAAGAGAGAAAGGGGGAAGCCGACTCCCTGCTGAGCAAAGAGCCCGATGGGGGTCTTGATCCCAGGACCCTGAGATCATGACCTGAGCCAAAGGCGGAGGCTTAACCCACTCAGCCACCCAGGCGACCAAACGGATGCGGTAACTTGTCAAATGTTTTTTCTGCATCAATTCAGAGGACCATGGGGCTCTTATCTCTTTTCCTACTGATTTGTTCTATCACATTGATTGATTTGTGAATGCTAAACCACCCCTGCATCCCATGGATAAATCCCACCTGGTCATGGTAGATAATCTTTTTAATGTACTGTTGGATCTTACTAGCTAGGATCTTGTTGAGAATCTTGGCATCCATATTCATCAGGGATATTGTTCTGAAATTCTCCTTTGTGGTAGGGTCTTTGCCTGGTTTGGGGATCAGAGTAATGATGGCTTCATAAAGAGTCTGGAAGTTTTCTTTCTGTTTCTATTTTTTGAAACAGCTTCAGGAGAATAGGTATTATTTCTTCTTTAAATGTTTGATAGAATTCTCCAGGGAATCCATCAGGTCCTGGGCTCTTGTTTTTGGGAAGGTTTATGATCACTTCTTCAATGTAGTTACTAGATATTGGTCTATTTAGGTTGTCAATTTCTTCCTGATTCAGTTTTGGAAGTTTCCAGGTTTCCAGGAATGCATCCATTTCATCTAGGTTGCTTAACTTATTGGCATATAACTGCTAATAATAATTTCTGATGACTGTTTCTATTTCCTTGGTGTTAGTCATGATCTCTCCCTTTTCATTTGTAATTTTATTAATTTGGGTCCTTTCTCTTTTCTTTTGGATTAGTTTGGCCAGTAGTTTATCAATCTTATTGATTCTTTCAAAAAAACAGCTTCTAGTTTCATCAATGTGTTCTACTATATCTCTATTTTCTATCTCATTGATCTCTGCTCTAATCTTGATTATTTCCCTTCTTGCGTGGGGTTGGCTTAATTTGTTGTTAATTATCCAGTTCTTTAAGGTGTAAAGAGAACCGGTGTATTCTGGATTTTTCAATTTTCTTTGAGGGAGGCTTGGATGGCTATGTATTTCCCCCTTAGGACCTCATCTGCCATATCCCATAGGTTTTGTACTGATGTGCCTTCATTCTCATTGGTTTCCATGAGTCGTTTTAAGTTCTTGATTTCCTGGTTGATCCAAACATTCTTAAGCAGGGTGGTCTTTAGCTTCCAAGTGTTTGAATTCCTTCCATACTTTTTATTGTGGTTGAGTTCCAGTTTCAAAGCATTGTGGTCTGAGAATATGCAGGGAATAATCTCAATCTTACACTGTTGGTGGGAATGCAGGTTGGTGCAGCCACTTTGGAAAACAGTTTGGAGATTCCTTAAGAAATTAAAAATAGAGCTACCCTATGACCCTGCAATTGTACTACCAGGTATTTACCCCAAAGATACAGATGTAGTGAAAAGGGCCATCTGTACCCCAATGTTCATAGCAGCAATGGCCACAGTCACCAAACTGTGGAAAGAATCAAAATGCCCTTCAACAGATGAATGGATAAAGAAAATGTGGTCCATAAATACTATGGATTATCATGCCTCCATCAGAAAGGATGAATACCCAACTTTTGTATCAATATGGATGGGACTGGAGATTATGCTGAGTGAAATAAGTCAAGCAGAGAGAGTCAATTATCATACGCTTCACTTACTTGTGGAGCATAAGGAATAACATGGAGGATGGAGGACAGTGGGAGATGGAAAGAAGTGAACTGGGGGAAACTGGAGAGGGAGATAAACTATGAGAGACTGTGGACTCTGACAAGCAAACTGAGGGTTTTGGAGGGGAGGCGGGTAGGGGGTTGGGTGAGCCTGGTGGTGGGTATTAAAGAGGCACGTATTGCACGGAGCACTGAGTGTGGTGCAAAAGAAATTAAGAAAAAAAAAGAGAGAGAAAAAAAATATTTTAAAAAAAGGAAACAAATGTTCAGATATATAATTCTTAAATTATTAATTTAGTATAATAATTAAATTACAGTTATAATTTATATACTATAAAATTATACATTATAATATAATTAAAAATTAATAACTCAAAATCTTTAATTATAGCTATTTAGATTTGAAGTGGCAGTTCCCAAGGTGATGCCAGAAGTAGGCAAAATCAAACAAAACAAGTCTTATGCCCTTAATAGACACAAATGCTATTCATTCCATTGGACTGGAAAATGCACAATGACCACCTTATTTTAAAATATCTTTGCTTTTCTTTTTATCACTTGCTACAATCTAATATTACATTATAAATTGCCTTGTTTGATCTGTTTTGTTTTTTTTTTTTTTAACTCTTCTTCACTAGAACCTAAGTAGCAAAGTTTAGGGTGTTTGTTTTTTCCACTATTGTATTCTTAGGTGTACAAAAGTGCCCTGTATACTTAACCCATGAACAACACAGGTTTGAACTCTGTGGGTCTACTTATATGCAGACTTTTTTCAATAAATATATTTGAAAAATTTTTGGAGATTTTCAACAATTTCAAAAAACCTAAAGACAAACCATAGTCTAGAAATACCAAAAAAATTTTTTTAAAAGGTATGTCATGATGCATAAAATATATGTAGATACTAGTCTACTTTATCATTTATCATAAAACACACATGAATCTATTGGAAAAATTTACCAAAACTTCTGGAGATTTACATGGCACCATTACAGTTGAAGAGAAATGTAAACAAATGTAAAGATACAGTATGTAATCAGAACTGTACATTATTTACTACAGTACACACTGCATTACTGTAATAATTCCATAGCCTCCTGTTGCTGTTGTGGTGAGCACAAGTGTTGCCAGTACCTGCTTAAAACTGTGTGACACTAATCATCTCTGCGTGAGCAGTTCCGTCTCGTCAAAAAATTGCACATAGCAGTAAAAATGATCTCTCGTAGTTGTTGCTTATTTTTCAATGTGTTTAGTGGAGTACTGTAAACCTCCAGTAACATCATGGGACCCATACAAAGTGCTACTTAGTGATGCTGGAAGTGTTCCCAAGAAGCAAAGAAAATCATGACATTACAAGGAAAAAGCTGAACTGCTTGATATGTACCATACACTAAGGTCCTCAGCTGTGGCATTTATTAGTAAGGAAGAGAAGCAAGCCTATAGATTTAAAGCAGAAAAAGACAGACTAAGTCTGTTTTGTGCAGATCCAGTTGGGTTTTTGATTAGGACTGCCTATATCTATAAAGCTGCTAACCTTCCACATTTGAAGGGAAAAGATGAATACCATCTGCCAGTTTTGGCTGTACAAGAAGGCCTGGACAACGAGAATTCATTTTCTAGATTGGCTCCATCAATGCTTTGTTCCTCAATTAAGAAAGTAATTTGCCTGTAAGGGACTGCCTTTTGAAGTTCTTTTGATATCGGACAATACCCAGGATATCAAAGTATTCTACTTGCCCTCAAACACAACATCTCTAATTCAGCCCCTAGGTCAGGGGGTCATAAGGACCTGTAAGGCTCATTACACATGGTCTCTATGGAAAGGATTGTCCATGCCACAGGAAAGAATCCTGGTAGAATATCATACAACTTTGGAAAGCTCACACTATTGAGGGTGCCATTGTTATAAAAAAGGTTGTGAAAGCCATCAAGCCCGAAGTAAAAAAATTCCTGGAGAAAACTGTCCAGATACCACCTGTGCATGACTTTATAGAATTTACAACAGAGCCAGTAAAGAAAATCATGAGAGAGATTGCAGATATGGCAAAATGATGGATAGTGAAAGGTTTCATGCTATGGACCTATGAAGAAATTCAAGAGCTAACAGACAACATATCACAAGATTACCAGTAGATGACTTGAGTAGAGGTTGAGTGCTTCCAAACCAGTGCCAGATGATGAGGAAGAAGAAACAGTGCAGCAAATGAACTGATATTTGAAAATCTGGTAGAAGAGTTCTGATTATTTAAGACTGCTTTTGAGTTCTTTTACAACACGGGCCCTTCTATGATATGAGCAATAAAATGAAAACAGTGAAAGGAGAATTAGTACCCTCAACTTCTTTAGAGAAATGAAAAAGTAAAA
Source organism: Neogale vison (assembly GCF_020171115.1). NCBI lineage: Eukaryota > Metazoa > Chordata > Mammalia > Carnivora > Mustelidae > Neogale > Neogale vison. The sequence goes on along the minus strand of NC_058093.1, from coordinate 104,308,570 downwards.
GAATAAGTCAGAAATTACAATGCATTTCCATTACGTTACACCAAGTGTGCCTGCTTCTCCTGCCTCTCCCTTCCACCTCCTCCACTTCTTACACCTCTTCTATCTCTAAGACAGTAAGACCAAACCCTCACCTTCCTCCTCAGCATGAAGATGACAAGGATAAAGACCTTATGACAATTAACTTCCAATTAATGAATAGTAAATAATCATCATGCCATTCAGTTAGTAAACTTATCTATTATATCTGTGTGTGGGTATCTTTGTGCAGAAATCTAACTGCACAGCAAGAACTATATATTTCTGTGTCATCATCATCAACAATGTCTAAGTATCTGCCTGCAGAACATCAAGCTCAAGACTCGTATGGAAGTGGATAGTCTATCCTTATATAAGAATAAACTCAGTAGTATTTAGTATAAAGTTAATGAGGTGTTAGGTTTCTTAAAATTTTTTAAAAGAATTATCAGAAAGAGACAGAGAGCACATGTGTGGGGGATGAGCAGAGGGAGGTAAGGGAGAGAATCATAAGCAGACTCCCTGCTGAACACAGAACTGAATGGGGGGCTTGATTCCAGGACCCTGAGATCATGACCTAGGCCAAAAATCAAGTGTCAGTCGCTTAACCAACTGAGCCACCCAGGAGCCTCAGCTTTCTCAATGTTTTATAACTTTGCTTTCAAAAAATTACATTACTGTGCAGTATGCCTCTTTCTCTCATAATTGGAGAGACTGCGTTTCAGCCTGTCATCACAGGTAAGGAGATTTTTTAAAATTAACAATGTTTCCCATATTGTATTAGGACTATAACTGTAATACTATATGCCATAAACATTTTAAAAGGATTCATTCATTAGTATATAGGCTACACTACCATATAGCATCCATACTGCTACTTCATTATTAATATCTGAATCATTACACCTTATGAATTTCTTTTTCACATTAACTTTTCATTTTTGATGTCTAGTGTCAGTAATACATTTAGCGTTTCATATCTTTAAGTTGATGTAGGTACTGACACATCATCTTATAAACAGAATACACTTATCAATACGGTCCTGTAAATGTATTTTTTCTTCATGATTTTTTTAGTAACATTTTCTTTTCTCTAGTTTATTTTAAGAACATAGTATATAATACATACATATAACATTGAAAATGTGTGTTAATCGACTATGTTATCAGTAAGGCTTTGGGTCAGCAGTTGGCTATTAATAATTAAGTTTTTGGGGACGCCTGGGTGGCTCAGTTGGTTAAGCAGCTGCCTTCGGCTCAGGTCATGATCCCAGCGTCCTGGGATCGAGTCCCACATCGGGCTCCTTGCTCGGCAGGGAGCCTGCTCCTCCCTCTAACTCTGCCTGCCATTCTGTCTGCCTCTGCTCGCTCTCACTCTCTCTCTCTGATGAATAAATAAAATCTTTATAAAAAAAATAATAATTAAGTTTTTGGGGGCTGCTGGGTGGCTCAGTCAGTTGAGCAGCTGCCTTCAGGTCAGGTATGATGCCAGGGTCCTGGGACTGAGCCCCGTATTGCGCTCCCTGATCAGCAGAGAGCCTCTTCTCCCTCTCCCTCTGCCTGCCACTCTGCCTACTTGTGCTCTCAATCTGTCAAATAAAATAAATAAAATCTTTCAAAAAAAGAGAAAGTTCTGGGGGAATCAGAAATTATATGAAGATTTCTGGCTGTACTGGTGGAAGAAGTAAGGGGCTAACACTTGGAAACTCTGTGTTGTGCAAGGGTCAACTGTACTCATAAGTTAAATGAATGGATTTATTTAACTTATCCTGGATGCCTGGGTGGCTTAGTCAGTTGAGCATCTGCCTTTGGCTCAGGTCGTGACCCCGGGGGGCAGGGGCTGAATCTCATATTAGGCTCCTTGCTGGGTGGGGAGCCTCCTTCTCCCTCCACCAGCCACTCTCCCTGCTCTCTGACAAATAAATAAAATTTATTTAAAAAAAAAAAAAAGAAAAAGAAAAAACAATGATTGCTATCATCAGTAGGAAGTCTTAGCTATTTAGCTTGGCACTGAAGGTCTTTAAACAACCATCTCATCCCATTTTATCTCCCCCTTCCAACCAGTTAAAAACTGTCTTTTCCTAACAGGCCAGTTGCAGGATGTCCTGTGTACACGTAACTACATATTTCATTAATACAGTTCCCATGACTTCTTCATGTCTCTCTGACACATCAAACTAAACCAGATGGAGACCATCTTCTCTGTGAAAATTTCATTAGCCCGTATCTACAAGTTTCTCACCTGGATATTTATCTGTTTCTTAAACCACTCATCTGAAACACATAAATACAGTCAGCTATGTGACAATGGCTGGGATAGTATATATATATAAAGGACTGCCTACGGTAAACTACCTGTGGGAAAGGGCCAGTTAGGTTTGTTTGTTTAAATTTCTAATCTTGGGCGCCTGGGTGGCTCAGTGGGTTAAGCCGCTGCCTTCGGCTCAGGTCATGATTCCAGGGTCCTGGGATCGAGTCCCGCATCGGGCTCTCTGCTCAGCAGGGAGCCTGGTTCCCCTCTCTCTCTCTGCCTGCCTCTCTGCCTACTTGTGATCTCTCTGTCAAATAAATAAATAAAATCTTTTAAAAAAAATAAATAAATTTCTAACCTTTCAGGTATTAATACTTCTAAAAACTTCAGTGATCATACAGTTGGTGTCAGAATACTACAAAGGTTTCTCAATTTCTGTACTTATCATGGACTAGTAATAACTAGTTCATAGATCATCGCCAGTCTGTGGTCATACTCTGAGCATCAACGAACCATTATATAATTTTACATTCCTCACAGAGCCTGGTTCTCAAGTAAGTGTTTCTCAATTGATTACTGATGGTAATATCCTTATACTTACTTAGGCACAATACTAGAGGAAATGTTTCATATAATCCCTGATTATAAATACTTATAATGAGCTTTATAGATATAGTTACCTATGGAACTTAGGTTAAATAATGATTAAAAGGGAGAGATCACAATATGCAGTGGCTATATGACTTGACAATGTAAATTTAAAGCAACCACAAAAAGTTGGGGGAAATTTTTAACCATTTCAGTAATAAATGATATGGTGATATTAAAATTATAGCTTTAAGTGTAATGTGCGATGAAAACATAATTAATTGTGGAATATTCTAATTCTGGAATCCCTTGGGTCCTCTAAGAATTAAAATATTCTGTGTATCTCAATATAGGTTTGTAGAAACAAAGATTCCAACTCTGTAGACTTAAACAGCACAGAAATAATGACAAACTATAGGAATGAACATTCTTATCAGTCAGATTGAGATTTTTAAAATATCATTTTGCATTAAAACAAACAAGGACTTCTTGAAGAAATAGCTAATTCCTGGTCTATGGCAGTAAATAGATAAAATGAGCCTGAAACATCTTAAAATACTAGATAGCATGGAAGCTGACTACAAAGGTCACGTCAAAAGGACTAAAGGATCAAAAGAACAAAGTGACAAGAAGGGATAATCTGAGCTTCAATAAGGAAAAAGATGGTAAAATACTGAAACCTGTTAAAAATATTTAATCTATGAAGAAACGATACTATTTTTAAAATGTATTTGTATATATCTAAGGATGGGAGGGAACCAATTCACTAGCCTGAAAACTCAGCAAATAGGAAAGAATCAAGTAACACTTTTCCCTGCTTTTCTTATACGAACTGTGCTACTGGGTAATCAAAGAGTAAAAGAAGGGAAGGAACTCCCTATAAAACATCCCAATGAATAAGTAAAAACAAAAAGAGAATTAAGATTTTCTGTTTTGCTGCCTCCAGTGAATTAATGGATCCAGGCACTGAACATCAATGGTTGTTAACACTAAAAAAGGGAAAACTGGACGCTATGTACCTCCTCACAAAATAATACAAAAAACGGATCAGTCTAATTCCAAACATGCCTCTTGATCAAGCTGCAACCTAAATGAACTACACAGAATAGCAGAACATGTTGAATTATACCATGAATATATGATTAGTAAAGTCCACACAATAAGAAATTGAAGGTGAAATGATCAAATTCTTTCACAAGAAAATTTTAAGAAAGGAAGGATTAACAGATTTAAAGCTACCAGTTTAAAAAAAAAATGCAAAACCAAGTTGTATTATCTAGGAAGGCACACTTGGGTGATAAAACCATAAAAAAAAAAAAATACAATTAGGGAAGAGGCTGTTACTGGGAGAGGGCTCAAAGAGTGTTTCTGAAATGGCTGGCTAAAACCTACTGCCTATGGCGCCTGGGTGGCTAAGTTAAGCCTCTGCCTTTGGCTCAGGTCATGATTCCTCAGTCCTGGGATCAAGTCCCACCATCAGGCTCCCAGCTTCTCCCTCTGCTCCTCTCCCCGGCTCGTGCTCTCTCTCTCTCTCTTGCTCTCAAATAAATAAATAAAATTTTAAAAAATCTACCGCCTGACTTGCAGATGTTCACTAAAATATAGTACATACTTGTAGTTCTGTTCTATTTTAGAAAAGATTAAAAAAATAGCAATGTGAAAGGATGAGATTTCCAATATGAATAGATCTTCTAGTATTTTCCACATCCTCAATTGTTCATTTCATGTTCCCCTGTTAAGAGCCATCCCTCCTTTCCTTTGGAGACTCCTGTTGTAAACATAATCTAAACAGCTAGGACTACTTAGTATTCCAACCTGTGTATTGTCACATGTTAAGAGTAAAGTAACTCAGTCCCACTAAAATTTTATGTACTGTGGATGGGGGCAACATTAATTTTAAGTCCTATGGGGCAGCTATTAAAATAATTCCCTTAATCATTTATAATTACAAAATATTTCAAAAATAATATAGAAATATCAAGAAGTCAATGAACATCCCTCACCTTCTCTGTCTCATCCCCCAGAGATACTTTGAGATGTATACTCTTTAAGATCTTTATGTTTATTAAAAAAATACATATTATATATAACTACACAATTTAATCAAAACTAGGATATATAATTCTACAATTTTTCTTTTGCACTTAGCATTTCATAGACATCTTTTCATATCTATATACCTCTAACTCATCAATTTTTATTGCTGCATATTATTCCAAAATATGGATTTGTCATAATTTCTTTTTATTTTTTTAAAGACTGTATTTATTTATTTGACAGAGAGAGATCACAAGTAGACGGAGAGGCAGGCAGAGAGAGAGAGAGAGAGAGAGAGAAGCAGGCTCCCTGCTGAGCAGAGAGCCCGATGCAGGACTCGATCCCAGGACCCTGAGATCATGACCTGAGCCGAAGGCAGCGGTTTAACCCACTGAGCCACCCAGGTGCCCTTGTCATAATTTCTTAACCATTTTTGTTCATTCAGAGTGTTTCTAATTTTTTAGTATTACAAACAATATTGTAATAAAAATCCTTAAACACATTAATTAAAACATCTATATAAATATTCTAAAGGATGGAATCTAAGAAAAGGAAGTGATTAAAGATTATATTCACCTCTGCTGTTCCTTGAACTGCTAAGCAACCTATTTCATGATCTATGACTGATGTTTCCTCTCCCCTAGGTATATGCATTATACCTTTTGTTTAATCTTCTCAGTGAGGGTGGCACTGATACCCTACTTCTGGTTGTCTCAATCCCCTTTCTCAGGTAATTTTTCTCCATAGCAGCTATTACCATCTATTATTTATTCAGTTAACTAAAGAAAATTGAGTATAATGTATATATAGTAAAATGTACATATCTTAAATGTGCAACCCAGAAGTTTACATGTATACATATACATATACACACACACATCTTTGTAACCATGACAAACTAATACACACATTTTCAAAATCCAAGAGGGCTCCCTCATGAGCCTCCCAGCTAATAAAACCCTTCCAGGAGTGACTGCTATTCTTACTTCTATCAGTACAGACTGGTATTTTGCCCGTTACTGAACTTTACTCCCACAGAACACCTGCTATTGTATTCTGATGTACTCAATTACTTTATAATCTGTTCTGCCCAACAGAATGCAAGCATCGTAAGGGTTTGTTTTTTTTTTTGTTTTTTTTTTTTTTAAGATTTTATTTATTTATTTTATAGAGAGAAATCACAAGTAGATGGAGAGGCAGGCAGAGAGAGAGAGAGGGAAGCAGGCTCCCTGCTGAGCAGAGAGCCTGATGCGGGGCTCGATCCCAGGACCCTGAGATCATGACCTGAGCTGAAGGCAGCGGCTTAACCCACTGAGCTACCCAGGCGCCCCAGTAAGGGTTTGGTTTTATCTGCCTCACTCACTGCTGTACCCATGGTGTAGCTATAAACAGGACTTGCAACATAGAAGGTGCTCAATAAATATTCACAGAATGAATAAATAATCAAAATAGCATCATCTTCTTGAACTTTAATGGGCAAAATTTATTTTTCAGTAGAATTATTTTCCTCATTATTACAAATACCTATGGAAATAAGATATTCACAATGAAGCCTAAAACTTGGGTAGACTGTTCTATCAGTGATTGAATAAGTAACATAAGAATCTATCACTTTCGTTTGCTCTGTGAAAGACACTATTAAGGGAATGGGCAAATCAAAGAGTGGGGGAAAAGATACTTGCAAATCACACATCCATCAAAAAAGTATATGTAGGGGCACCCGGGTGGCTCAGTTGTTTAAGTCATCTGCCTTTGGCTCAGATTATGATCCCCTGGCTCCTGGGATCAAGCTCCATGTTGAACTCCACACTGAGCATGGAGCCTGCTTTCCCCTTTCCTCCCTGCTGGTGCTCTCTTTCACTACCTCTGTTTCTCAAATAAATAATAAATAAAATCTTTTTTTAAAAAAAGTGTATCTAGAATATATAGTTTTAAAAAAACAAGAGCAAGAAAAGAAACAATGAACTTAAATAATGGGCAAAACATCTGAATAGACATTCATCAAAGATACAATACTCAACATAATTAGTCATTAAAGAAATGCAAAGTAAATCCACAATAAGATAAAACACACTTATTAGAAAAGCTTACAAAGAAACAAAACAAAATGGACAGCACCACATATCAAAAAGGATGTGAATAACAGGAACTTACAAATATTGCTAATAGGGATACAAAGTGGTTCAGACACTCTGGAAAACAATTTGGCAGTTTCATATAAAGCAAAATAGACACTTACCATATGACCCAGCAACCCTACTATGGGGTTTTTACCCTACAGAAATAAGAACTTAAATCCACACAAAAATGTGTAAATGAATTTTCTGCAGTAGTCTATTAATAAAAAACAAAAACAAAACACAACTACCAGAAAAAATCCAGATGTTCTTCAATGGGTGAATGACTACACACAAAAAGGAATTAACTACTGAAATACATAATAACTTGGATAAATCTCAAATATATTACTGTAAAAAACCAGTCTCAGAAGTTTACATAACAAAGGATTCCGTTTATGAGACATGGCGGAAAGGATAAAACTATAAAGTCAGAGAATAGACCAGTGGTTGCCAGGGATCGGGGACAGGAGGTTAGATTACAAAGGAGTAGCACAAGCAAGATTTTGGGGTAATGGACTATGTGGTGGTAGTTACATGAATCGACACATGTGCTAAAACTTACACAACACACACACACATACACATACACACACACACAAAACCAAAACCCAAATATACTATTTTAAAAAACAAAATACCCTGTTTTCTCCCCCCAAATCTTTTTCTTCTTTTTATCCTGAAGTTTTCATTCTTCTTTTTCCTCTACATTTCCTTTCCCCTTATTCATAATCTTCTAGATATACAAAATGTTCTTATTTTCTCAAATATGCCATGATCTCTATTGATTTCAGGTCTTTATTCATACTGATGGTCCACAGTGAAAACCACTCTCTTGGCTAATTCTTATTCATTCTTCTGGCTTCAATAAAATACTTCTTCTAAAAAGCCTTCCCTACTCTTTGTTCCCAGGCTGGATTAGATATTCTGTCATATAATCCCATAGTATTCTGTACTTTTCCCTTCATGTCTTCACATATTTAATTGTCAATACATGCTCCATTTCTTTCTCTCCCACCATCCTGCAAGCTCCATGAGGGCAGGAATAATTGATGTTTTGCTCACTAAGCAACTCTTTGCACCAACACCGTGGAAGGGACCTATCAGACCCACCTCAATGAATGCTCTAAATCCTGTTTGTATTTTGAAGATTGCTATAAATAACTTGTTCTACTTTCTGATTTTCAATCTACATTTTGAAGCAGTCAGAAAACATCTTACCTAATTTTTCCAAATAAAATATTATTTCAAACACACTTTCTGTTGTGACAGTGAATTAAAACTGAAGTATTCTCTTTATATTTACTCTCCCTTCCACTTTTTTTCCCTTTTCCTTTTTGTTCAGGGTGCTGTAAAATTCCCCTTCACATTCAATGAACATCTGCATGTTTTCTTCTTGAGTTCTTGGTATCCACACACAACAAAAACATCCTTTCCTGGCATTTTTTATCAGTACAAATACATTTATTTATTTATTTGATAGAGATTACAAGTAGTCAGAGAGGCAGGCAGGGAGAGAGGAGGAAGCAGGCTCCCTGCTGAGCAGAGAGCCCGATGCGGGGCTCAATCCCAGGACCCTGAGACCATGACCTGAGCCCAAGGCAGAGGCTTAACCCACTGAGCCACCCAGGTGTCCCTGTACAAATACATTTCTAAATACCTTTGATTACTTAAAATTTAAATTAATTTAATGTTACTCTACATTTATGGCCTTCATAGAAAGGGTTTTATATTCTAATAATATAAACAACAACAAAAATCCTAATCAAATCCTCAATCAAATCAAACAAAAAATCCTTAATCAAATCAATAAATAACATGGTTAATTATGTATGAGATCCAGCATGTCACTTAAATTAAAAAAAAAAGTATTAACACTCTTTGTACTTCATTGATAGCAATCAGTGAGATCAGACACCAAAGTACGCTACCTTTACAAAACGGCTAAGAACTAAAATGACTGAATTTAGTAATTTTTTTTAAAAGATTTTATTTATCTATTTCACAGACAGAGAGATCACAAGTAGACAGAGAGGCAGGCAGAGAGAGTTGGACCTCCAACTCTCCAGGACCTGGAGATCATGACCTGAGCCTAAGGCAGAGGCTTAAACCACTGAGCCACCAAGGAGCCCCTAGTGGTCTTTTTATTGTTAACCATAGTTTACTTCACATATGTAAAGCTCCACAGTTTTAAACTTTATAATGATAAAAAATCAAAGTCGAGTTATACAAATATTGAACACTATGTTACATTTTGGAGAACTATGTTAAAATATAACAACCCCCAAACAGGGTTGAGGGGGGATGGAGCACATTTTAAAGAAAACAAAAAGTTCAAGAGAGCCTTACCTACACATTTTAATAGGAATCAGACAGATTACCAAGTTACAAGCATTCAGAATTACCAGATACAGTCAGGTGAGGAAAGCAAGTCATTTGGTTTTTTAAAGAAGGGCTTGACAGAGCTTCGTGAAATGTAAGAATACTCCTCTCTTGAAGAACATGGTCAGGTGAGGCCCTCAACAATAAAACCACTTCATAGAACAGAACACTGAATGTGTACATTAAAATAAATTTAAAATATCTATCTAAGGAAAACGTAACTCCCTTTTAGGCTGTTATTCTTATTAGGCTTAGCAATCTGTCCCAAGAGAATATAAAACCTATTACCAATTCAACCAGTGATTACCCATAATTCCACTTTTCACTGGTCATGTAGAAAAGCTGTACTCCAGGTACTTCTAAAGGACTATAACCTCTTGATGAAGAGATCATGACAGCAATCTAGTTAGAGACACACAAATGAAGAATTGCCACTTAGAAATATGTCTACAACAGCAGAAAAGGGTTTCTGGAAGCAGCAAAGTTTGACACGATAAAGAAGTTGTTATAGAGTGCTGTGTAGAAGCCAATGACTGTAAAATCCATCTTAATAAAGGGGTTTGTGGCAAAGGAGAAACACAACCAAAGTATGTTAATATATTTCATTCTGTGCTTTATAAATAAAAATTTATAATGATGTCACCAAATGATGAAAACAACACAAGCCTCACTGAGGTGAAAGCATCTTTTATAATGATAATGAATGCAAAAAACTCTACTTTTTCTATATAGTTTTATTATCTCTTATGGTCTGCAAAAATCACCTTTATAACGTAGAACACTAGCTTGAAGAAAAATAACATGAAAAAAACCACTTCAACCATTCCTCCTCTCTTCAGGTATTAAATCTTAAGTGATTGTGAAAATACTTCTATTCAGTGCAACTATGCTGGCGGCACTCACTAGTTATTCCATTTGCTTAATCCTAACAGCACATTAAATAAAAACTTTCATACTGAGTAAACGAAGCCTAACTCAACAACATCAAATTAGTTCTCTTTACTTACCCTTGCATAGTGGAATTCAACTCCATAGAGTTCTAAGGTACGTGCTGTGTTCAGGTAATTAAATTCTGCTTCTGCAGGAGACAAACCTCTGTAAAGACATTATATTTAAAATTAAACCAACCACAAATATGGCCAAATTAGAAAAAAAGCTTACTTACTTGGAAAAATTTTAGCATTCTAGTTGAACCTTTTATAATACACCATGCATGTCTACTCCTCTTAGTTCTGTGTAGTAATATCTAACTTACCTGCAGGATACATTTTCAGGACACAAATCATTATTTTGTAGAATTTTTATTTTCCAGAAATATTATATTTTGTAGAATATTTTATTTTCCAGAACGCACCAGGGGATGTAGAGCAAAAGGTACCCTTGTGCACTGTTGGTGGGAATGCAGACCAGTGTAGCCACTGTGGAAAACAGTATGGCGGTTCCTCAAAAAATTAAAAATACCAAATGATCTAGTAATTCCACTAAAGGGTATTAGCCAAGATATGGAAGCAAGTCAGCATCCACTGACAGATGAATGGATATGATGTGGTTTACATACATATTACTCAGCCATAAAAAAGAATTAGATCTTACCATTTGTGACAAAATGGACCTAGAGGATATTATACTAAGTGAAATAAGTCAGACTAAGAAAGACAAACACCGTATGATTTCACTTACATGTGAAATCTAAAAAATTAAGAAACAAAAAGCAGAAACAGACCCAGAAATACTAAGAAAAACTGATGGTTGCCAAAGGGGATAGGCAAAAATGGGTGAAAGGGAACAGGAGATACGGGCTTCCAGATCCAGAATGAGTTAATAATCATGAGGAAGCGCGAGGCACAGCATAGGGAATATGGTCAATGGTATTACAAAAGCGTTGTATGGTAACAGATGGTAGTTACATTTGTGAATGTAGCATAAGGGACAGACTTGCTGAATTACTATGTTATACACCTGAAATGAATATAACTGGCAACTATATTAAAAAAAAAAAAAAAAAAGGATGAGGTTTTAAAAGTCCCTACTTTGGATGACGCCTGGGTGACTCAGCTGGCTAAGTGGCTGCCTTCAGCTCAGGTTATCATCCCAGGGTCCTGGGATTGAGTCCCACATCAGGCTTCTTGCTATGCGGGCAGTCTGCTTCTCTTCTGCCTGAAGCTCCCCCTGCTTATGCTTGCTGTCTCTCTCTCCCTTTTTCTCTGGTGAATAAATAAATAAAATCTTTAAAATAGGGGCGCCTAGGTGGCTGAATGGGTTAAAGCCTCTGCCTTCAGCTCAGGTCATGATCCCAGGGTCCTGGGATCAAGCCCCACATCAGGCTCTCTGCTCAGCAGGGAGCCTGCTTTCACTCTCTGGTTGCCTCACTGCCTACTTGTGATCTCTGTCAAATAAATAAAATCTTTTAAAAAATATTTTTAAATAGATAAATAAATAAATGAATAAATTAAATCAATAAATAAATATCCCTAGCTGTTCTTATGGCTAATAAAGTCATTTACTCTCTGACTTTTTAAAAGAAGTGTTTTTCAAAAATTTCAGAATTTGGCTCTCGCTCGCTCTCTTTCTGCCGCCATCTTGGTTCCGCGTCCCCCGCACAAAATGCCTGGTGAAGCCACAGAAACCGTCCCTGCTACAGAGCAGGAGTTGCCACAGCCCCAGGCTGAGACAGGGTCTGGAACAGAATCTGACAGTGATGAATCAGTACCAGAGCTTGAGGAACAGGATTCCACACAGGCAACCACACAACAAGCCCAGCTGGCAGCAGCCGCTGAAATTGACGAAGAACCAGTCAGTAAAGCAAAACAGAGCCGGAGTGAAAAGAAGGCACGGAAGGCTATGTCCAAACTGGGTCTTCGACAGGTTACAGGAGTTACAAGAGTCACTATCAGGAAATCTAAGAATATCCTCTTTGTCATCACAAAACCAGATGTCTACAAGAGCCCAGCTTCAGATACCTACATAGTTTTTGGGGAAGCCAAGATCGAGGATTTATCTCAGCAAGCACAACTGGCAGCTGCTGAGAAATTCAAAGTTCAAGGTGAAGCGGTCTCAAACATTCAAGAAAACACACAGACTCCAACTGTACAAGAGGAGAGTGAAGAGGAAGAGGTTGATGAAACCGGTGTAGAGGTTAAGGACATAGAATTGGTCATGTCACAAGCAAATGTGTCAAGAGCAAAGGCAGTCCGAGCCCTGAAGAACAACAGTAATGATATTGTAAATGCTATTATGGAATTAACAATGTAACCATCTGAAAACGAGGACCTTTTTTTGGTGTTTCAAAAGAATAACTGCAGCTTGGTTTGAAATTTGTACTGTTTCTATCATTAATAAAGTTATGGCTTCTTGTTGGATGAAAAAAAAAAAAAAAAAATTTCAGAATTTGGTCCATATACTATATCTGCATTTAAATCACAGTTGCTGCTAAAACATGCAAATTTTGAGATAACTTCCAAAGCAGTGCTTCTTAGAGTATGGTGTCCAGTCATGTGTTGATTCATAACAAGTATAGAAACAGAGAGAGTCAGAGTCTTTTATATTTCATAGCATTCTGGCAGAGTAATTTCAAGTCTATCGAATCTAATAAGAAAAACAAAGACTTGTAATTTTTTATGTCTCTGTCTATTCTACTTTCCTAGTAATTCAATTTTATTATATCTTTCAGAAGTTTCATTCCATGACAGATTGGGGAAAAATCAGTCTTTCATCACAGATAGGCTTAGAAGTACTGCTGTATACAATCTGATATAGAAGGGATAATGTCCAAATTGTTTATATTTAAGAAATGTCCCAGGTGATTCTTATGAACACAAGTTTGAGAACTACTGCTCTAGCAAAGGCTTTCAAAATAGATTTACTCCTATATTATATATGCTTCTAACAATTTTTGTTATCTGATATTATTAGACTACAGCAGAGCCTAAACAACAAATTACAAAATTATAAACATATCAACCTTTTACTCACTAATGATACCAGAAAAGGAAGCCAACAGCCTGCCAATGCATGATCATAAAAATGGGATTCCTAAAACAAGCACATATACCTCAATTTTCTGTAAAATTCAATGAAGTTAAACAAATACTCTACCTCCCCACCCCACACTCTACTCCTCAGTTAAACTGGATGATTCTGTTTTTTGTTAAATGATCTGAGGAATCACTTCTTTAAATGAAATATAATATATAACCAATATTTTGTCAAACTTTTTCCTGACAGAAGGGATTTTTCCATTACTGGCAAATTTAAAAAAAATTTTGGTTTATCTTTAAATGCTTGATTTGGATATACTATGTGTAAAACTTTTATTTTAAGTGGCATTTTTACTGTTAGACCAAAAACAGACCCCTCACCAACATTAGGGCAGTCTACCGAAATTCTCATCTTTTTAGTCTTATTTTAGATTAAAGGTCAGCAAACTATTATTGAAAAGAGCTGAGCAGTAAATACTCTGGGCTTTCAGGTCACACGGTCTTGCTATTTAACTACTCAACTCCACTATATGAAAGCAGTCACAGATAGGAGGACAAATAAGGGAACCTATGCTCCGATAAGTGTTCATATATGGACACCAAACTGGAATTTCTCAAAATTTCACAGGCCACAGAATGTTATTCCTCTTTTTGTATTTCTCTCAAACATTTACAGTGTACAGATCATTCTTAGCTCATGGGCCATACAAAAATAGGCAGTGGGCAAGTTTGCCAACCTGTTTTAGATATATGGGCCATTACCAAATGAAAGTTAAGTTTCCTTAATATTAAGAACTAATATTTCTTTAATGCTTACCTAAGTGCTGGGCACTGTTCTGAGTACTTTGTATATATAAACTCACTTAATCCTTACATTAACTCCAGAGACAGATACTTTTATTACCCCCAATTTACATATAACGAAATACAGAAACAGAGGTATAAACCAATTTGGCCAAGATTGTAAGATAATTAAGTTGTCTTAACCAGAATTTCAGACTAGGCAGTCTGGCTCTCTAGTTCAAACTTTTTTTTAGCCAATGAGCAACACTGCCTTAGTCCCACCACTGAGCATTCTGAATTGCATGTTAAAGCAAGAGTAAACCAATAAACAATATTATTTTATATTCAATGCAAAAAATCTCTTCTTGAAACAAATTATGTCACAGAAAATTAAGAATCACAAAATATCAAAGTTGAATATTGTTATGAATGAAAAAATGCTACTTATTAAAGGACTTTTAATTATTAATTTAATATTACATAAGGTTACTTTTTTCCTCTTGGCTCATTACCCAACAAATGTTTCCTTTCACATAGCTAAAAACTAAGAAAGAATTACTAAGTAGACTGATCTGTAACAACTGATCTGTGAACATAATACTAATATTCTAAAATTCCTACTTAAAGAACTGTCAACTTTACATAATAGCAATTTTTTTCTTAACTTCCTTCCTTCCCTCCCTCCCTCTCCTTCCTTCCCTCCTTCCCACACCCCTCTTTCTTTCAGTAGGCTCCATGTCAGCATGGAGCCCAACATGGGGCCTGAACTAACAACCCTGAGATCAAGACCTGAGCTGAGATTGAGAGTCAGAGGTTCAACCAAGTCACCCAGGCGCCCCAATAGCAAATTTCTGTTTACATAATTTTGTGGTTCTCACTAGAAATGAAAGAAAGCCTCATATAATTCTATGAAATTAGCAATGATTTTTTTTTAGTATAGAAAACCCACATTCCCTTACATTAATCCTACTACTTTAAATAATAGTAAACTGTTCTGTATTAATTAAATATAACAATCACATTAGAAATAATTTGAAACATTTCTCTAGAAAAGATGCCCTTGGGAAGTTTATGAAATAAGCAGAATAATAAACAAATCCTTACGTATGTTGCTGATGTAATTTTGCAATTTCTTTTTCAAAATCTTGAGGTTGATCAGGAATGAAAGAATAATCTGAGAGGTAGCCTGGCAAGTTTTCTGACTGATTGTAGTCTCCAAGTTCAGCTAGTACATGGAAGGAAAGTAGTCACAATTTAATAAACACATTTTCTAATTCTAATAGCCAAATCGGCAATGTCGTGAATTCCATTTTATTTCTGAAAGTAAAATATTTGTTTAACTGCTAGCTACCATGTAATCAAGTTATAACAGCACACTTAACATTCTTCTAGGTTTCAAACAACATCAGAAGTACTTTTTTCCCAGAAATCTAAGTAACTGCTAACTAGCTGAATTTCTATTATATTTCCTTTGCAATCACTTTTTTTTGTATAGTAACTTATGTCTAAAGAACTCTTGTATTAAAGGCGCTGTATTATCAACACAGACCATGCAATCACATGCTACGTGACTCAAGAGAGGATTCAGACTTACACTGAACAGCAAATGAAGCCAAAAGGGCAGCAGTATTATAAGGACAGGGCAATCTAATAAAACAAAACAGAAAATACATAACCCAAGGTTAAACACAATAATTTCAAAAGCACTGTAATTTATATACTGTCACATATGAAGTTCCAGGACTTACATTTTAACTATTAACTAATGAACTTATCTGATGAAAAAAATTCATACTGCATGTAACCATCTTTCAATACTTTGTTTGCAATGATCATGAGTTACTTAAGTAATAAACAATTAAAAGTACTTTCAAAGTCCATTATTAAAAATTTAAAAATAGCCCACCTTCCAGTAAGAATGTCTTGTTTAATTTGCAAAAAATACTGGTACCTTAAAAAAAAGAGAGCAAGAGATGGCACTTAGCATTTACTGTAATCACAACAATTAGGGTTTAAAAATTGTATACTTATATTAACTAATAAAATTGAAATATTTAAATATTTGCTTTTATAATCTATATATTAGCACATGTAAAGATATTTTAAAATAAGTTTTCATAAATTCATGAATCCTAATCTTTAAAATTCTTTGATAAACGAAATTCTGTACTTCAAATAACTTGTTTCCACTAGCTTCTATTATAAAAACTCAAGATCTTTAAAGAGTTATGTGACTGAGAAAGATTAGGGAGAATACTCTGAAGACTGGTGTTTGCAGAAACTAGAACTGGGCAATCGAAAACTTGAGTCCGAGACATGGGAGAGCTGAGAGTAGCAATGCACTAGAGATCAAGTGGAGAAAGTCATCCTTTCTGCAGAGACAGAATGCCAGGTGCAAAGACAGGTCTATGGTCATCTTATCATTATGCTGCCGGAAGCTGCTCAATGTAGAAAAGCACCATTCCATTTTCATTTGATTTAAGAAAGCTCTTTATGATCAGAATAAAAACAAAACAAAAAACTTAAGCTCCCTTCCCTACCATCAGAATTGCCAAGTACCTAAAGTCCTGTAAAACCAACAAAAATATAAATTTCTATTAAAAAGAATGCTGATATTGCTTATAAAATGGTATGGTCTTCCTGTCCCCACTAGTAAGTCATTCCCTCAGAGATATGTCAATGCTTGCAAGAAGTCATCTGTGCTATGTGACATTGTCATAAGACCAAATTCTGTGCCTTTAAAAAATGCTTAAACGGGGAATTTAAGACTTTATTTTATCCCACTGAAAAAAGTATACATACTCCAAGAATCAAAAATCAGGTTTAACAATTTCAATTTCTGGCTGATTAAAATTATTAAAGACAATAATGACAATATTTAAATTATAAAAAAATGTAATTAAGGATTTCAGAGAATCAGATATTCCCTAAAATTTTTTTTACAAGTTGATACAAATATTTGGTTTCACATATTAATGAAGTACATAATTCCCTGTGAGAATTAATATGTAATATTGTAAATATTAACTATGTATTCAATTTAAGAAAATATATTTCTACCTAGGTTACTTGGTTTCATAATTAAAAGTTAAACGTTCCTGGTAGAAACAAATCTTATAGTTAAGATTGAAAAGGCATCTATATTCTGTTTTTTTTTAATAAACTTTTTTTTTTTAAATTAGACAAACAGAGATCACAGGTAGGCAGAGAGAGAGAGAGAGAGAGAGAGAGGGAGGAAGGGAAGCAGGCTCCCCGCTGAGCAGAGAACCCGATGCGGGGCTCAATCCCAGGACCCTGGGATCACAACCTGAGCCGAAGGCAGAGGCTTTAACCCACTGAGCCGCCCAGGTGCCCCAGGCATCTATATTCTTAACATAATATTGTAAATCTTATATACATAATACCTATGCCTGCTGAATTTTATTTATATACCACCCAGTAAGGGCTGAGTGGAAAGCAGAATTCAAGTCCTGGCTAAACCAGCCAGTGCTCTTTAGAAAATCAATTAAAGGCTGAACCTTCTTTCTATATTTGTAAAAAACGACGAATATCACTTGTCTAGTATGTGTATCCGATAGGTCCTAAATAAGGTGATAAAAACACAATTTTTAAAGACAATTAAAACTTTTATGATGGACTTATTTGGCTTAGCATAATAGCCTCTAGTTCCACCCACGTCACTGCAAATGGCAAGACTTTTAAGATAGATTAAAAATGTCTGAGATAAATATAGAAATGATATGTTTAATCTGTGAAAATAATACAACTTTTCTAATCCAGATAATACCATAAGCACTTTTTATGTACTGAGTATACCTAAGCACGAAAAAGGTACCAAAGAAATGTCATCTGTAGCGTCATGACTCCTGAGAAAACTCCAATTCTAAGGATGCCAGCACCTGCTAATACCAAATGACCTGTAGGCTCTGTAGGTCCACTCTTTCATACGACTTATCTAGAATGGGATCTCAAGGTAAGGAGGTGTGGCATGTTTCCTATTTTGTGGTTTTAAACTAGTCCTTACGGGGCGCCTGGGTGGCTCAGTGGATTAAGCCGCTGCCTTCGGCTCGGGTCATGATCCCAGGGTGCTGGGATCGAGCCCCGCATCGGGCTCTCTGCTCTGTGGGAAGCCTGCTTCCTCCTCTCTCTCTGCCTGCCTCTCGCCAACTTCTGATCTCTGTCTGTCAAATAAATAAATAAAATAAATCTTTAAAAATAAATAAATAAATAAATAAACTAGTCCTTAAAATTTAGCAAATGCGGCTGAAGTTGTCATATTATTAATCATAACCACTGCATTAAGGCTATCAAGCACTAAAATTTTAAAGGGGTATTTCTTAAACCTGCATAACAGAATCACCTGGGAAGTTGGTAATAATGTCTATGCACAGGTTCCTTCTGAGACCTAATTAAATCAGAATATCTCAGGGGTATGACCAAGGCACCAGGTATGTTTTTAAGCTCCCCTAAGTGAGTCTAAGCTGTAGTGAGGGTAGAGATCTACTGATATACTCAATGGTAATATAATAAAAACTCATTTTACCAAATACCACAGTTATAAGCCTCTAGGACATTCTATCATAAAGGACTTTCGAAAGAATACATTATTTTGAGTGAAAACAAAGATAATGTTCTAGACAACAGACTGAGCACAAAGTAATTGCTTGATTACTACCAAACTTAGCTTTCCCTTCTTCTACTTCAGGAAGATATGACGACTTAATTATCATTGAGATACATTTATTCCTTGACTATGTTTTAAACACAGGTTATAAAAGAATCAATACATTCAAGCTCTATAGAAATTCAAATACATTATTTTGAGTGAAATAAATTATGAATATGGCTGCAAATGACCGTAATTTAATTTTCATAAATATTAAAAACATTAGAAATCCAATTTTAAATTATTGGTCTTTTAATTAACAAATATTTCTTATACATTAAAATTCTGATTACAAAAATACTGATTATAGAATACTTTGCTACTTGATTTCAGATTACATTTACCAGGAAATAGTAAAATGTAATTAAAAATGTTTTATAATCTACAATTTCATTAATTCAGAGTAGTTTCTCTGAAGTTAAGTCAAAATTAGGGAAAGTTTTATAATACTAAGAATCATTTATTAAGATAAAAGATTTTGCTATTTTAATTAACAAAACTTGACTGATTAAGAGCTATAATATTAAACTGAAGATTATTCATATAATAAAGATAAATTACCTTGGAAATATTAATAGTTTTGAATGTTAGGACTGCCTAATCCAAGGCCTACATTCCTAAATTCTGTTATAAAAAAGGTTAACAACCTGCCCTCAACAAACACACAGAAAAGGACTCTCAAGAATGTCAATCTAACTTTTCTTACCTGGTCTACTAAAAACCCTATTTTATAAACACCTGAGGATTGCCAGATACAGCTAAATATCTTTAATTTATTCTTCTGTTGCTTCACATCACCACAGTATTCTAAACAATGGCCATCACGGTAACATCTCCCAGCCTATCTACAGGTAGCTTTAAGTACAGATTGCTAATTTAGCACCTACCTTTTAGAGTAATTCTGAATATAATCACTGACCGATATTCTTATATGAGACTTTTATGGAAGGTCTTATATGCTAATGTTTCATTTAGTCATTAAAAAAAACCCTAATTACTAATCCTGTCTTTCAAGCAATACACAAGATTCAGGTACAGATACCACACTGTAATTATTCCCAGTTCTACTTTAAACAGCTCACCTAACATTCATACACTTTCACAATGCTCATCTGAGTCATTCTTATGTACAATTTGTCAAGCGGAAGTGACAAGAAAAATCAGATTGTGAGTCAACAGCAGACTTAAAGTGGACAATAAAGTGGGCACTTAAAAGTGTACTGGTGCAATCCCTGCCAACATCCCTTAAAAAAGGTACCTGCTCACCTGAAACTAACAGCAATGTATGTTAATTATACTTTTAAGGAAAAATTGTAGGAGTGGAGGAAAAAAATAAAAGACTTTGAATCTTAGCAAAAGGTAACTACAGATGCAATTTTCAGAGGAAAAAAAGGGTACCTGTTGACCATTACTCTTGCACATAATGGTTACATATTTTTCCAAATTCTACGTTCTCCTCAATAGAAATAAAAAACATATAGAATATGCTTTTACATGAAAAAAAAAAAAAGCAGACACAATTCTCACTATGCAGCATCACTTGGATACAATTATATTATCATCTGATTACCTCAAGTAGTTACAGCAGTACTTCTTAACCATTTTTTTTACAAGTAGAAAAACCTAATTTCATATGGTTCAGGAGGCTGCTCATGGCTGGATGGGGTGGCCTTGGGCCTCCAATCTCCTAAAGCCCTCCCACCCATCCAAGAGGGGAGGAAACATGAAAGATCCATAATCCATTCTGTGTGATCACTGGGAATATCAGAATTACACACCATGACAATATTTCTACCTAAATAATTTCAAAATTTCATAACAGCTCTGACAATATTTTCAGGAAAAATATGCTCCATAAACCCACCTTGTATATTCTTCTTGTAACTTGTTGGGGTCACTTACAAAAAATTTGACTCTAAAGTTCAAATTGTAAGGAGATCCTCCTAGAATTAATAAAAGCAGTTCTAATTAATCAGATTATATTAATCCTTTACCTTTAGGAAGTATACTTTTAATATGTCAAGTAAATATGTATGCTCACTCTTTAGCTGCTTCCTTATTGGTTTGTTTGGATCCAGCCACCGCTGAAAAATAAATAAATAAAACTGATTTCTTTTCCCTTGAGGAAATAATATATCAATTATTGCAAATTTGTAATATTTGAAGATCCATGGTAAAAACTGCATCTTGAAAACACTCTAGGAGAAAATAATTTACAGATGTTCATATCAAGTATAGCAAAATAACACTAGAAAGTACTGAATATATTTGTGGTAGCTCTGAGATTTTTATTTGAATTTCCCATGAAATTATACAGTGTATAGTAACCTCTATTCCAAAAAGAAAAATCCTTAATAATAGCAATCTGAAGTGAATCCTGTTAATTTAACTGTATTATATAATGGTGTGGCAAGTTTTTAGAATTCTTGGTATCTTTCATAAAAATCTAGTTGACCTTATACTATCCTTCAGACAAAATCTAACTACCCATCATGAAAATATACTCTTGATCGCTTCTCGGCCTTTTGGCTAAGATCAAGTGAAAATTCTTGAGAAAGAATTTCTTTTCTTTTTTTTCTAAAGTAGACTCCACACCCAGCACAGAGCCCAGTGCAGGGCTTGAACTCACAACCCTGAGATTAAGACCTAGCTGAAAGCAGGAGTCAGACATTCAACCAACTAAACCACCAAGGCACCCCAACTCTTAAGAAAAACTTTCTAACTTCTACTTATTCCCTCAAAAATAAAACTATCGCCCCTTGCCCAACAACAACAACAAACTCACACTGATTTTCTAAGAGATAATGTTTAGTTTGCAGGTGTGTTTGTTTGTTTAGGTGTGAGAATTTTAAGTAGCCTCAATACTTCTAATGCCAGTTGAGCTCTACTTTAGGAAAAGTATAACTAAATTCAAACTGCGAACATGTTTCAGTTAAAAAAATTAAAGAACCCCGGGGCACCTGGGTGGCTCAGTGGGTTAAAGCCTCTGCCTTCGGCTCAGGTCATAATCTCAGGGTCCTGGGATCGAGCCCTGAATCGGGCTCTCTGCTCAGCAGGGAACCCGCTTTCCTCCTCTCTCTCTCTGCCTGCCTCTCTGCCTACTTGTAAAAAAAAGAAAAAAAAAATTTTAAAGAGCCCAAAATGGGTATTAGATGTGGCAGTATTTTCAAAGTACTACAAAAGTATCAACTTATGTCTTATTATGTATAAAACATACTCCTATCACCCATACTTGATTCCATGCAGAGTACAAAGATTTTAATAACAAATGGCTGAGAATAATCCATAAATCTTCCCTTTCCACTATCCACAACAACCAACACATCAAATCCAGCTGATTTTTCCTTCCAACTATACCTTGAATTTAACAGTTCTCCATCCACTCTGCCACTATCTTCATGTCTGGGATAGCCACAGCCTCTTGTTGTTGTTGTGTTGTTAAGATTTATTTATTTTAGAGAGAGTGTGTGTGCACATGCACACTACGGAGAGAAGCAGAGGAAGAGAGAGAGAGAGACTCCAAGCAGACTTGGAGCTGACTGCAGTGCCTAACGAGGGGCTGGATCCCATGACCCCAGATGACAACCTGAGCCAAAACCAACAGAAACTTAACTGTCTGAGCCACCAAGATGCCCCTGGCCATAGCCTCTTAACTGCTCTCCCTGATGTTTTCTTACCATGTTCTTCTTCATTCTCCATCGCAAAGCTAGAGTAATCGTTCGGAACATGTCACTTCTTTGCTTAATAGCTCTTGATAATTTCTCAAGACAAGGTTCAAAGTCCCTACTAGGGGCTTACATGATCACTTCTTACCTCAACTTACTAAAGCTCCAGCCGTAATGGCTTCTCATCTGTTTCTCACAGATGCCATCCTAGGGCTTCAAATGAAGGCTTCATTATGCACAGAATGTCCTTCTCCAAATTTCTCATAGGTGACTTCCTTTAAGTCTCAGCTTAAATGCTATCTCCTCAGATAGACCTTCACTGGCTGTCACTGATCTCCCTACCAGAAGAACATCACAAAGCTCCTATTTCCAGGGCGCCTCGGTAGCTCAGTTGTTAAGCGTCTGCCTTCAGCTCAGGTCATGATCCCAGTGTCCTGGGATCAAGCACGGAGTCAGGCTCCCTGCTCAGCAGGAAGCCTGCTTCTCCCTCTTCCACTCCCCCTGCTTGTGTTTCCTTTCTTGCTGTCTCTCTCTTTGTCAAATAAATAAATAAAATCTTAAAAAAAAAACAAAAAACAAAAAAACTCTGACTTCTTTAGTTATTTTCTATAAATAGGCAAGGGATATTAATTTCTTTTATAACATTTTCTTAATCGTAATGTTTGTTTTGTCTTTTTATTGCCCATCTCCTTCATTAGATTATCAACTCCATGAGGTAAGGGATAAAATCTGATTCATTCAAAGCAGACAATCAGCACATCAGCACAAGTCTTGGCATATAATTTGTATTAAAAAAATTTGATGGGGTGCCTGGGTGGCTCAGTTGTTGGGCGTCTGCCTTCGGCTCGGGTCATGATCCCACGGTCCTGGGATGGAGCCTTGTGTCAGGCTCCTTGTTTGGTGGGGAACATGCTTCTCTCTCTCCCATTCCCCCTGCTTGTGTTCCCCTCTTTCACTGTGTCTCTCTGTCAAATAAATAAATAAAATCTTTAAAAAAAAATTTTTTTTTTTTTTTTTTTGATGAATGACTGACTAAGCCTGCTGAATGACTCAGCAATTGATACAGGGGTGGGGGTTGGACGGGGGAGTCTGCTTCTATCCCAATAATCAGCTGTTTTTCACCACTACTTAACACATTTGTTTCCCCCGCATGTCTACCCATCTACCCAACCCATCTATATCACAGTGATTTTATTCTTCATGTTTTCTAGAAAAACTCATATATTATATTCATTTTAATGCTTGTCTATAATCAAAATTTGGGCTTGAGTTATCTATTCAAAGCCTGTCTTCCACATTTAGTACTCCTGTAAAATATTCTAAAACAGTATCAGAGATACAAACACATTTACATACACAAATAGATGTATTAAGCTAAGAAAGCTTAGAAGGAGTACAATAATAAGTACTGGGAAATTTAACAGATCTCATCAATGATGTCAAAGAGATAGGATTTAGTTTCTTGGCTTAAACCATGAAGATGGAATAATGCTACAAAGAGCACTACTGGACAGTAAAAATACCGTTCCTAGTAAAAACACATCATTAAGTCAAAAAAGAAAGTGGAAAAACAGACAACATACACATAAGTTCTACAAATCAGTGAGAAAAAACCCAATACTAATAGAAATACAGATAATGGGTAAGAATATAAAGTTCACAGGAAATATATGTAACATTTAAGAAAAAATATTCAATCTTGACCATAATTAGAGAAATACAGAAGTAATCTACATTAGGTTTTCATTTTTCAGCAATAAGACACTGGCAAGGATTACAACTTTGAATGCCATACCACAATGGCTTCAAGAATGTGGAAACAGGTATATATACAAAGCTCATGAGAATAAAAGTTATACCATCTCACTATAGGACAACTGGGCAATATTTATCAAAATATAAACTGTAAATGACCACAGACCCAGCATTATTTTATATAGCATTATATACTAGATACAGTTCACATAATATAAAATTTACCATCTTAAAATGTATACTTCAGTGCACTTGAGTACATTCACTATGTTGTATAACCATCAACAGTAAAATGTCAGAATACTTACATCACCCCAAAAAAGAAATCCCATATCTATTAGCAGTCAGTCTCAGTAACCCCGCACCCACCAAAGCCCCTAGCAACACTAATCTACTTACTGTCTCTATGGATTTCATTATTTTGAATGTTTCATATGAAGGTAATCATATAACAGGTGGTCTTTCGTGTCTCATTTCTTTCATTTATTGTAATGTTCTCAAGGACCATCCATGTTGTGGCATTTAATAGTACCTCATTCCATTTTATAGCTGCCATTTAGGCTTTTCTATCTTTTGGCTCTCATGAATTACACTGCTACGAACATTCATGAGCAACTTTTGTCTGAACATGTCACTCAACTCTCTCCAATGTATGTCTAGGATTGGTATTATTTGCTTAAATGTTAACTTTATATTTAACTTTTTATCAAGTATTATCAAGTAACTATCAAGTATTAATAGCTAATAGGGAGATTCTGGTTCAAGATAGCAATGTAGGAGAATCCGAAATTCACCTCCTCCCATGGCCACACTGAATCTAAAAGCTAAATATGGAACTATTTCCTCTGGGGAAAAAAACCCCACAAAACTAGATGAATGACTTCCTCCTACTGGGTGAAAGAGAAAAAACTCACGTCAAAGTGTTAAGGACAGGCCAGGACACAATCTCACCATAAACCCCACACCCAGCATGGTAACCCACAATCAGGAGGGAACTCGCAATCCCATGTTTCTCCCTGCAGAGCAAAGGGTTTGAACCACACATCTGACACCCCAACTTTTAAGACCTGCACCTGAAAAATGAGCATCCAAAACCTCCAGCTTTGATAGCCAACTAGAGCCTGTGACCCTAAGACTTCTAAACTACAGTAAACTGAGAAACAGTTTTATGTAAATGAGGCCTATTTGCTTGTGTTGAAGATTTGGCCTTAGGGAAAGGCTTCCAGTTTGGCACACATAAGAACTTACTTAAGCATTCTCCAGGGAAGGAAGATGGTTGGTACCGTCTTTGTACTCTCTTGCCCCACCCAGGTTGTTGCCATTGCTAAGAAAGGAGCTTGTGTCTGCTGCCAGAGAACACACCCTTCAATGGTTTGGCTTTGAGGGCCAGAAGGGCTTGGGCTCACAGGTGAAAGGGGGACAGAAGCAACCAAAAAACAGTTCTTAAATGCCTATCACCCCAGGGCTCCGAATGGAGGGAGCAGACAGAAAAGCCCACCTCCCAGTATTCCCCTAAAAGAGGTATATTTGCTTACTTTAAAAGCTGCTGTGAAGGGTACTGCTTCCCAATCAGCCTGAATCTGAGATGCTCCCCTTTGAGACACTGACAGGTCTTGGCACACCTTTTAACTACTGGGATTCACTAAAAATAAAACAGGCACAAGCTAGGGCAGAGGTGAATGATAAGGTTCAATACAAGGCCATTTCTTTGAGACTGGCAGAGGTGACTGATTTACTTAATGCATAGCAACATGGAAAGTAAAGCAAAATGAAAAATCAGAGGAATATTTTCAAACAAAAGAAAAAGAGAAAGCATCAAAAAAACACCTTAATGAAATAAAATAAGTGATTTACCTGATAAAGAGTTCAAAATAATAAAGTTGCTCACCAAGCTTTATGAACACAGTGAGAACTTCAATTTATGAACACAGTGAGAACTTCAACAAAGAGACAGAAAATATAAGAAAGTACCAAAAAGAAGTCATAGAACTGAAGAACACAAATAGATAAACTGAAACATACATTAAAGGGGTTCAACAGCGGACTTAAATGAAGCAGAGGAAAGATCAGTGAATTCAAAGATAAGATAGTAGAACTCAAGGATAAGAAGAGCAAAAAGAAAAAAAAAAAAAACAATGAAAATGAGGACAGACAGCTTAAGGACTCATGCGATAAAATCTATCCGTTCAGTATTCACATCATAGGGCTCCCAGGCGTAGAAAAGAGACAGAAATAAGCGAAAAACTGCAGAAATAATGGCTGAAAGCTATCCTAACCTGGGGAAGGAAATTGACAACCAAGGAAATTGACAACCAGATCCAAAAATCTCAGAGAGGTTTTGAGAAGTTTCCAAATAAGAGGAACCCAATGAGACCCACTGTAAGACACATTTTTTTTTCAAGGAGAGAATCTTAAAAGCAGCAAGAAGGAAACAACTTGCTACGTAAAAGGGAAATCCTGTAGACTCTCACATTTTTCAGCTGAAACTTTGCAGGCCAGAAGACAATGGCATATTTAAATTGCTGAATGGGGTAAAAAAACAAAACAAAAACAAAAACAAAAAAACCTGACAACCAAGAATACTCTGTATGGCAGAACTGCCCTTCAGAACTGAAGGAGTGACCAAGAGTTTTCCAGACAAGCAAAAGGTAAGGGAGTTCATCACCAATGGGTTAATGATAAAAGTACTTCTTTAAACAGAAATGAAAGGGCACTAATTAGTAACAAAAAACCAGAAAAGTATAAATCTCACTGGTAAAAGTAAATACACAGTAAAATTCAAAATAACCTAATGTCATAAAGGTGGTGGATTAATTACATATTAAGCCAGTATGGAGGTTAAAAGATAAAACTAGTAAAAATAACTATAACCACAATAACTTGTTAATGGATGCACAAAGTAAAAAGATGTAAACTGTGGCATCAAAAACATAAGATGGTGAGAGGGTAAAAATGCAGAGGTTTAAGATGTGTTGAAACTTAAAATGTTATCAACACAAAAGAGACTTAAAAATATAAGCAAAAACCTACAGTAAATACACAAATGGTAAAGAGAAAGCAATCTAAATGTATCACTACCAAAAAAAAAATCATCAAATTGCAAAGAAAATAAGACACATCTATCCATATGCTACCCACAACAGACTCACTTCATATATTAAGGATATACAGAGAGAAGGTGATGAGATGGAAAATAATATTCCATGTGAGGTGGGGGGAAAAAGGCAGAAGGAAATGCATATAAAATTAAATTTTCTGGGGCGCCTGGGTGGCTCAGTGGGTTAAAGCCTCTGCCTTCAGCTCAGGTCATGATCCCAAGGTCCTGGGATTAAGCCCCACATTGCACTCTCTGCTCAGCAGGGAGCCTGCTTCCTCATCTCTCTCTGCCTGCCTCTCTGCCTACTTGTGATCTCTGTCAAATAAATAAATAAAATCTTAAAAAAAAATTTTTTTTTTTAAAATTTTCTTATAACCTGCAGCTCACTAACAAATACTTGAGGCAGGCAGAGTATGACATTCCTCCAGGAAACTCCAAACTGTCTTAATGTTAATGCTTTGCTAGATGGAAAAACAATCTTAGCTTGACTAGGCCTCCAGGATCCTGTCAGTCTTCTTTAGTCTATGAAATTCCTTTTTGAAACTTCCCTTTGTCCCCCAATTCCAAAGTATAATCAGTTGTATAATCAGTTGTTCCTTACAATCCCAGGGTAGCAGTTATTTCTGCCCACAGACCCTGTCCCTGTGCTTTACTAAAACCACCTTTTTGCACCAGTGATGTCTTAAGAATTCTTCCTTGGCCTTAATCTCCAAACCCCACATTCAAACCACATCACATACAAATGGAAACCTAAAGAAATCCTGGTAGCTATACTTACATAAGACAAAACAGACCTTAACACAAAGACTACAATAAGAGACAAAGTTATTATATAAAGATAAATGGGTGAATTCAGTAAGAAATAAAATTTGTAAATATTTATGCACCTAACAGAGCACATCAACATATAAAGCAAGTATTAACTTAAAGGAAGAAATAGATAGCAATACAATGATAGTGGTGGACTTTTTTTTTTTTTTAAGATTTTATTTATTTATTTGAGAGAGACCAAGATAGTGACAGCAGGAGCAGGGAGGAGAGCAACAAGCTGGCTCCCCATTGAGCAGGGAGCACAGATCTGGGACTTGACTCAGGACCCTGGATCATGACCTGAGCAGAAGACAGATGACCTAACCAACTGAGCCACCCAGGCGCCTGAAAGTAGAGGACTTTACTATCTCACTTTCATCCATAAGCAAATCATCCAGACAGAAAATCAGTAAGAAAATATCAGCCTTAAACAAGAAAGAACAAGTGTTGGTGAGGATGTAGAGAAAAAGGAATACTGTTCCACTGTTAGTGGGAATATAAACTGTTGCAGCCATTGTGGAGGTTCCTCAAAAAATTAAAAACAACTCCTATATGATCCAGCAATTCCACTCTGGTATTTATCCAAAAGAAGCAAAAACACTAATTTAGAAGATATCTGCATCCCTGTAAACACTAAAGCGTTACTTTACAATAGCCAAGATACAGAAGCAACCTAAATGTCCACTGATGAATGGATAAAAAAGATGGGGTGTATTTACACATGCACGCACATGTTTGCACACACACAGGAATATTACTGAACCATAAAAAAGAAGGGGATCTTGTCATTTGTGACAACTTCTGTGGACTTTTGAGGGCATTACGCTAAATAAATTAGACAGGGAAAAACAAATACAATTATGATCTCACTTACAAGTGGAACTTAAAAACCCAAAACCAAAACCAAAACCAAAACCAAAACCCTACCAAAATGCTGAACTCCTATATACAGAGAAAAGTGGCTGCCAGAGGTGGTGCACAGGGTAGGTGTGTGTGAAATGGTAAAGGGAGTCATACAGTACAAATTTTACATTAATGATAGTTATACTGTACATTTGAAAGTTGCTAAGAGAACAGATCTTTAAAGTTCATCGCAAGGAAAAAAATTATAACTACATGGGTGAATGGTAACTATACTTATTGTGGTGATCACTTCATAATATATACAAATATTGAATCATTATGTTCTACACCTAAAACTAATATAATGTTACATGTTAATTATATCTAAATAAAAAGAAGAAATAGTTGTTAGGGATGAGTACTTTATCATCAACTCTATCAAATTCTGAAGGAATTTCAATTTAGGCCTGGAGTTCTGTTTAGTCTTCTCAAAATTAACTGCTCATTCTTTTCCCTTCATAGAGTCTATTGTTAAATCTTCAAAATGTCTCACACTTGTAAGTTAATTCTGTATCTTCCAAAATGTAGTATTTAAAAAAATAAGGAGGTTGCCTGATAAAACCTGTTTTACTATTAAAATATTCTGTTTGTCTTAGTTATTTGTTGCTCCTATTAATGTTGAAGCACTGTCTTCTGCAACTCTATTTATCCTAACCTAACCAATGAGCTTTTTATTGTGACAATCATATTTTAATTTCCAAAATCCTTCATTGTTCCTTTTGCATGGATACAAGACCCTCTCTAATCATGCCAATGTAAATTAGAATCCTTTTCATTTGTTTGCTGATAAATTAATATTTATCAAGTATTTACTATGCTTCAATCATGTTCTAAGTGCTTTCCATATAAAAATTCACATCATCTCCACATTAACTAAGAATGACACTACTTATTTTTATACATTTTTATAAATATTTTATAAATATTTCCATTATTTCTATTTTACATATTTCCCATTTCCATAAGTGTAAAATTTGCTGACTTCAGTGGTTCTCTTTCTGTAGGCTTTCCTCAAATGTTGGTATCTATTTTGTTGAGTGCTTATTTTTTTTTTAAGTTTTTATTTTTTATAAACATATAATATATTTTTATCCCCAGGGGTACACACTTCACAGCTTGAGTGTTTATTTTTAAGGCTAAAATTCTCTGCAAGCTCCTTTATGAAATTTTTACATGTCTGTGGAGAAGAGGCAAGATATACAGCTTGACTCTAGTTGTTGGTGAAAGACAGACAGATTGTGCTGCCAGTAGGATATTATAGTTAGCTAGTCTCCTGGGCAAAGGGCATTCCCCCCCCATTTCACTGGGTGTCACCAGTCCTTTGGGACACTGACTTGCCTCTCTAATTCAAGCACTCACACATGGTAAACTTAGCGGGTAAATATTACTAATTGTTTACCACATGGCCTATGGGTAGGGAATGAGCTGACCCACCTCCCTGCTTCTACAGCAGACCTCCTCCCAACAATCCCCTGAAGTCTGCACAGCCTCCCTACCCTGCTCCCCAACCACACTTTGCTCACCACTGAATTAGGAACACTCCTGGAACTCCACCCATTCACTAACTTTATGATCTTGAAAAAGTTATTTCACTTCTCCGTACCTTCGTTTTTTTTTTTTTTGTTTGTTTGTTTTAAGATTTTATTTATTTGACAGAGAGCACAAGCAGGGGGAGCAGCAGGCAGAGAGAGGGAGAAGCAGGCTCCCCACTGAGCCAGGAGCGGGATGCAGGACCCCGGGATCATGACCTGAGCCAAAGGCAGATGCTTAACCAACCGAGCCACCCAGGCGTCCCCACAGTAAGTTGAATACATGCTAGTAATGTACACTCAGTTTGCCATCTTGCTACAGAAACATTATGCTTTTCAAAATAGGATGCTTAAATATTTTTAAATAACATAAACACAGCATTTCAAAATGTGTGAAAGCTTACCTTAAAGCAATCCATTGAACAATGTCTCTCCCTCTCTCTCTCACACAGACACACACACAAATAAATAAAATGAAAATGAAAAATGAAATTAAATTAAATAAGAGAGTAAGGGAACCAGAAGTTGGGTATCTACTTGAAATTGGATAACAAAGATACTCTGTCTTGCTTTCTGATGTCAGGAGGCTCCCATCTCCCAAAATCTTCAGTTTGCAATTCTATATGCCACTGGCCACACTGTAACCAGGGTGGTATGTCTAAAATAAAAATCTTATGTAACTTGTATAAATAAATCTTTAGGTGAATATAATCTTACAGATTAAAAAATATTCCATGATCTGGCATACCCAAACTTCATCTTAGGCCCACTTTTTCCCCTTGCTCTATATTCCACTGATTATTAAATTTTTCTTTCTGGTCTTCAAATTGAACATTCCTCATTCCTCACTCTGGACCATTATAAATGATGCTGATTCTCTCTGAAACACTTTTCTGCACCCCATTTCTGCACCCCAAATTTGTCATTCGCTCCTAAAATGGAACAGGGTTAAAAGAGACCAGAAACAAAAATCCAACATTCAGCAGAGTACCAAAGGTAAAAGCTTAACAAAAATATGATAGTAAAGCAGATGAAATATAAAATATGAGATATACTGAGATATGTGAAATAAAAGCAAGCATTTTAGCAATCATATTGTCCTAAAATGCAGCTTGTTGAATTAAGAGTCATCCTCTATGTGACTTTTCCTAGTTTCTCAACCCAATGAATTCAAGGATTTTGTGTAAAAGAATCTCCAAAAAACAGACCAAGCTGTTTGTTACGAATTATTTCTTACTTCAATAATCTTAGTTAACCTATTGGGTTAGAGCAGTGATTTTCAAATCACAGTTCCTTGGATTAGCAGCATTATTATAAGTGGAATTTTTCTGCAGTGAAAATTATTGAGCTTCATTCACACAGGACTTCCTGAATCAAGAACTCTACGATAGGGCCCAGAAATCTGTATTTTAAGATGTATGAGGTGGTTCTGATATAAGTTAGGTTTGAAAGCCACAAGGTTAGGGAATACAGAAATAGTAGTCAACAGTAAAAGATCCTAACCACAACACAAAGTATCAGAAGGATGAAACTGTAGAAGGAACAAGTCAACAACAGTTGATAATCTACTCTTTGTCCCACACTAATGGACACTAAGTTACTTTAGGGACAAAACCCCACAAAACAAAAAAATAAATGCTCACAAGTAATATAATTGGAGGGTTCCAATGAATACTGTACTGATAAAGGCCAATAGGGAAGAGCCACCTTTAAGTGCTTATAAAGAAATTATGTATAATTGTAACCACATTACTCATTATCTTGCTCACTCAATAAAAATTCATTGAATACTACTATTAAACCATACATTATACTAAAAGCTAAAGCTGTGATAATAGGTTTTAATGAAAACAGAAGAAATTTTGAAAAGTCAAAGCTTTTAAGTAATTTATTTTGTTGTACTGGAACTCATTATCCAGGAGGACTGTAAGGAAAAGGATAACCTACAATGAGTCCATATTTTAAGGTACAAGATCACAATAAAACATTTGGTGCTTTTTTAGTTTACCAATTGTTAAGTCCAATTAAATTAATTTCAATGTTTATGTGCCTAAGGGAGTATTAGCTCTGATCTATAAAACCATTATACACACACACACACACACACACACACACATACATACACACAACATACTACATATATAACTAACACATATATTACAGGGGCACCTGGGTGGCTCAGTCAGTTAAGTGTCTGCCTTCCGCTCAGGTCATGATCTCAGGGTCCTGAAATTAAGCCCCACACCAGGCTCTCTGCTCAGTGGAAAGTCTGACTCTCCCTCTATCTCTTTCTCTCCCCTTCTCTTCCTCTCTCCCAAATAAATAAAATCTTTTAAAACTACATACATATATACAGGTATATATCAACTAAACAAACCATGAAATGAAAAAAATCTCAACTAAGGACTGACAAGGATTAATTCTTATAGAACATAACCAAATTCCTTTAGATCTATGCCAGCAATTTTTAAAAAAAATTTTATTTATTTGACAGACATAGATCACAGGTAGGCAGAGAGGCAGGCAGAGAGACAGGGCAAAGCAGGCTCCCTGCTGAGCAGAGAGCCTGATGCGGGGCTCAATCCCAGGACCCTGGGATCATGTTCTGAGCCAAAGGCAGAAGCTTTAACCCACTGGGCCACCCAGGCACCCCTATGCTGGCAATTTTATTGCACAGATACCTCCTCTCCTCAACATGTTCATTCTTGTAAGTCCTGTGCATCTATATATTGTCATCTATTGAAAAGCAATATTTTGTGTAGTAAGGAGAGTCGCTTTGGAGCCAGATACAAGTTCAAATCCTTTCTCAGCTACTTAATTACCTATGTCATTAGACAGGTTTTGTAAGCCTCAATTTTTCATCCTAAAAATATTTTAATGACAAATTTATAAAATTGAGAATTTGGCTTACAAACAAGTCCACAATAGATGTTTTATAAATGTTAGCCCCTCACTTCCTTTCCTTTTTCAGAATGGCATCCCTCTGTCAGTCCATTAATTATCCTCAGTCTTGATGGTGTATTTTCATACTGACAATCAGAAACAGGACATTACTTACAAAATCTGTGCTATCTACAGGCCCTTCCATGGCATTTTGGCATTTCACAGATTCTTCTGAATATTTAAATGCTGAAACTGTAGTACCATGAAAAAGACCTATATGGGGAGCTGTGAGACCCATAACTAGTTTCATTAATGGCAGCAAGTAACTTGGGCTTTATCCCACTGGATTGGGATAATTTCTTATGAAAACTAGTGTGTTAGACAAGATAATTTCTAAGGATTCTTCTGGGTCTTCGAAATTTTAATTCTAAATTTTGGCAAAGAATTATTTTAGATCATTAACAATTGGACTCTTGGACCTAGGAATATATCTCATTTGGGAAAGAAAGCTCAAGATAGAAATGTAAGACAAAATAAGTAAAAGCAGGGTACTGGAAAAAGGTCAACCCAGCTAAAAATACCTATGCTTCCCCATATTCATCCTGCTGTAATTGCCTTAGAATAAAAATGTCTTACTGTATACAAATGTACATAACAGGATTTCTTATCTCTTACAATATATGTGATGTCAGTATTAGCTCTTCTAGAATATTGTGTCACAAGTGATGGTTTTTTCACACTCACGGCAGACAATGGTGATAAGGAGCCACTCTTTCTCCTTTGTTGTCTTATCACTTCTCTGATCAATCTACAGACAGACTTCCATCTAAAGGGTTGGACCTAGAACTGTCAGCAAGACAATCTAAGAATTATTTATTTATTTTTTAGCTCAACATTCCACAAAGGGAGGGATAGCAGACACCTCTAAGGAATTTGCCCAGCTCACAATTTATCTTTCTGGGAAAGGTTGCATTACTGACATTTCTACTCACTTCCATTTTCACGTGTATTTTTTATCTAGAAATAATACTCCTCCTCTAGGCTCCTCTAGAAGTTCCAGTCTCTGGTGAAGGTATCAACTTAGAGGAAAAGTTTGTTTTCATTTGAGTTCAGTACAAAAGGACTTCCTTGCACTGAGACTAGCTGGCTCTTGCTCTCTTTTATCCACATCATCCCTCAGTTTTTCATACAATACCAGTAAATGATGTCAAGAAAAAGTAATATATAACATCTCATATTTACTTCCCATTAACCATTCAGGAACCTAAGATTTTGACTATGAGAGAGACAGAACAAGAGAGAGAAACTCTACTTTTCACATAAGAGTTATTTTATTTTCTATAGCCATTTTATTAATATACTTTTATAAAGTCATTTCTAAATTTCTGATCTCAATCTTCTAAACTACATATACAAAAGGTCTCCTTCAAAATAGTCACTCTCGGGCGCCTGGGTGGCTCAGTGGGTTAAGCCGCTGCCTTCGGCTCAGGTCATGATCTCAGGGTCCTGGGATCGAGTCCCGCATCGGGCTCTCTGCTCAGCAGGGAGCCTGCTTCCCTCTCTCTCTCTCTGCCTGCCTCTCTGCCTACTTGTGATTTCTCTGTCAAATATATAAATAAAATCTTAAAAAAAAAAATTTAAAAAAAAAACAAAAAAACAAAATAGTCACTCTCCTGTATTAATCAAAAGAATACCATATTCTTTTGTAAAAGACCCTATCTGTATAAGCATATACATTTTCAAAGAATTTAACATTTCTCTTATTCATCACACACTATCTTCTATTTCTACAATGTGATTTTTTTCCAACAAAAAGAAACGTGATTGGAACTATTAAAGAATCAGTAACAATCTAAGTAACTTAATGCCTAAGAAATGTAGAGCTGTGAAATTTAATCTCTGTCTCATTTGGGAGGGTATCCTTTGAGTCTTCCTACTTGGAAAATTTACATTTAACAAATTAAGAATTTTAGTTACAAACAGATTGATATGAATGCCACAAAAAACTGATTGTATTTTAATGGAGGCTAATTTATGTAAGAATAAGATACCTTAATATTTTAACCTTTATGCCCAGTTTTCTCTTTCAGTCAAGTACCATGAGTTAGCTTTACATTTCAGTTGTCTGAGACACATAAATAAAGAAACTGACACTAGATTTATAAACTGACATAATTACAAAAACCTTAAGGAAAAACTTTACAAATTAAAACATCAAGAAAATGAGGAACAAAGAAAAAAAAGAATAACCTCTAATCATTCTAATTAAATCCTTTAAAAAAACCTTACTAATCAGATTAGTAAACATCATAAATCAGAAAGGATTTTATATTATGAACAGAGAGAAAAAGTGAAATGAAACAAAACACAACAATTTAAACTTACTGGGTTGTCTGTGGTATCGTCAGCCAACTGTAAACCAAAATAGTCACGCTCAGTCAAATCAAGATGCTTGAAGACTATATCCAACAGAACTTGCCCCTGATCATGTTTCTAGAAGAAAAATAAAAGGAAATCAATACTGGTAGGCAATACACTTTCAGATTTTCGAGTTCCTAAACTTTTGTTCTCTTCTATTAAATTGGCAACTATTTCTAAAACAATGACTTGATTCAGGATAAAGAGTTTATGTGTTAACATACTACTTAAAAATCAGTCTGATTTGGGGAGCCTGGCTGGCTAAGTCCGTAGAGTATGCAACTCTGATCCCTGGGCCATAAATCTGAGCCCCACATTCAGTGTAGAGATTACTAAAAAAACAAACTTTAAGAAAAAAGTCTAACTTTAGTTCAGATGGCTCAAAGAGAAATATAATAAGTATAATGACATTGGGGTGCCTGCCTAGTTGGCTTAGTCAGTTAAGCATCTGACTCTTGACTTTGACTCAGGTCATGATCGCAGGGTCGTGAGACTGAGTGCCGCTTCAGGCTCTGTGCTGGTGTGGAGTCTGCTTAAGATTCTCTCTCTCCCTCTCTCTTCCTCTCTCTCCCCCTATTCTCTAAAATAATAATGATGAATAAATTAAATAAATAAAATAAGATGCCATTAAGGAAAACCTTTGATTGAAATGGCTTCTGCTTTCAGGCTATTATCAGGGTATTTTTGTAATTGTATATTATTGCCACATTAACTCACGCATATATCTTCATCATTTGTCTTATTGTTTTTATTCTTCCATTTAAATTGTGACTGGAAAGTGATGCATTCCTGGTATTAACTGTCTTTGTAGGCTGTTAACAAGATGGTCATAGCAATTTCAAAATTCATAACAATACATGAAAATATACAAAAAAAAACAACCTTCTTTGTAAGGTTATCTTACAAAGAACTTTCCTTCATGTCTTACTGGCCAGACTGGGTCAAAAAGCTACTTGCAAAATTCACTAGTGGCAGAAAACATGTGCTTCAAACAGTGCTTCACAATGGCGACTGTCATTCGAATAACATGTAAGAATTTTTCATATGGACACAATTTACCTCTCCCATCCCTCTCTCATTCTCATTAATTTAGTCCAGGATGACTATCACCACTGCTATTAAACATAGGACTAGAAGGCCTAGCCTCAGCAATCAGACAACAAGAAGAAAGAAAAGGCATCCACTTTGTCAAAGAAGAAGTCAAACTCTCATTCTTTGCAGATGATATGATACTTTATGTGGAAAACCCAAAACACTCCACCCCAAAACTGCTAGAACTCATACAGAAATTCAGTAAAGTGTCAGGATAGAAAATTAATGCCCAGAAATCAGCTGCATTTCTATACACCAACAAGACAGAAGAAAGAAATTAAGGAGTCGATCCCATTTACAAAGGCACCCAAAGCCGTAAGATATCTAAGACTGAATCTAATCAAAGAGGCAAAGAATCTCTACTCAGAAACCTATAGAATTCTGATGAAAGAAATTGAAGAAGACACAAAAAAATGGAAAAACATGCCATGCTCATTGATTGGAAGAACAAATGTTGTTAAAACATCTATGCTACCTAGAGCAATCTATATATTTAATGCAATCCCTATCAAAATACCATCAACGTTTTTCACAGAAACAGAACAAATAATCCTAAAATTTGTATGGAATTAGAAAGACACAGAATAGCTAGAGGAATATTGAAAAAGAAAAGCAAAACTGGTGGCATCACAATTCCGGACTTCAAGCTTTATTACAAAGCTGTCATCATCAAGATAGTATGGTATTGGCACAAAAACAGACACATAGATCAATGGAACAGAATAGAGAAACCAAAAATGGACCCTCAACTCTATGGTCAAATAATCTTTGACAAAGCAGGAAAGAATGTCCCATGGTAAAAAAAGACAGTCTCTTCAACAAATGGTGTTGGGAAACTTGGACAGCCACATGCAGAAGAATGAAACTGGATCATTTCCTTACACTACACACAAAAAAAGACTCAAAATGGATGAGAGACCTCAATGTGAGACA
Organism: Neogale vison; assembly: GCF_020171115.1. Taxonomy (NCBI): domain Eukaryota; kingdom Metazoa; phylum Chordata; class Mammalia; order Carnivora; family Mustelidae; genus Neogale; species Neogale vison. The sequence goes on along the minus strand of NC_058093.1, from coordinate 104,270,669 downwards.
GGAATCCATCAAAGTCCTCGAGAACAGAGGCAGCCACCTCTTTGATCTCAGACACAGCAACTTCTTAGAAACACTGCCAAAGGCAAGGGAAGCAAGGGTAAAAATGAACTACTGGGACTTCATCAAGATAAAAAGCTTTTGCAGAGCAAAGGAAACAGTCAACAAAACCAAAAGATAACTGACAGAATGGGAGGAGATACTTGCAAATGACATATCAGATAAAGGACTAGTATCCAAAATCTGTAAAGAAATCAAACTCCACAACACCCAAAGAACAAACAGTCCATTCAAGAAATGGGCAGAAGACATGAACAGACATTTCTCCAAAGAAGACGTCCAAATGGCCAATAGACACATGGAAAAGTGCTTAGTATCACTCAGCGTCAGGGAAATACAAATCAAAACCACAATGAGATACCACCTCACTCCAGTCAGAATGGCTAAAATTAACAAGTCAGGAAACTACAGGTGTTGGCAAGGATGCAGAGTAAGGAGAACCCTCTACACTGTTAGTGGGAATGCAAGCTGGTACAGCCACTCTGGAAAACAGTATGGAGGTTCCTCAAAAAGTTGAAAATAGAGCTACCTTATGACCCAGCAATTGCAGTACTGGGTATTTGCCCCAGATACAAATATAGTGAAAAGAAGGGCCATATGCAGGGCACCTGGGTGGCTCAGTGGGTTGAAGCCTCTGCTTTTGGCTCAGGTCATGATCCAAGGGTCCTGGGATAGAGCCTCACATAGGGCTCTGGGCTCAGCGGGGAGCCTGCCTTCCTCTCTCTCTCTGCCTGCCTCTCTGCCTACTTGTGATTTCTGTCTGTCAAATAAATAAAATCTTTAATTAAAAAAAAAAGAAGAAGAAGAAGAAGGGCCATATGCACCCCAATGTCTATAGCAGCAATGTCCACAATAGCCAAACATGGAAAGAGCCTAGATGTCCACCAACTGACACATGGATAAATGAGAGGCCACACACACACACACACACACACACACAGTGGAATATTATGCAGCCATCAAAAAAGAAACCTCACTATTTGCAACACTGTGGATGGAACTAGAGGGTATTATGCTAAGTGAAATAAGTCAATCAGAGAAGGACAATTATCATATGATCTTATTGATACATGGAATCTGAGAAACAAGGCAGAGGATCATAGGGGAAGAGAGGAAAAAATGAAACAAGATGTACCCAGAGAGTGAGGCAAACCATGAGAGACACTCAATCTCAGGAAACAAACTGAGGGATGCTGGCATGGAGGAGTATATAGGAGGGAGGGGTGGCTGAGTGATGGACACTGGGCAGGGTATATGCTATCGTGAGCACTGTAAATTGTGTAAGACTGATGACTCACACACCTATACCCCCTGAAACAAATAATAAATTATATTAATAAAAAGAAAAAAAGAGAAAAAATCCAGGATGGAAATCAAGCATTAGTCTTTTAAAAAGCTATTAAGAGGGGGCGCCTGGGTGGCTCAGTGGGTTAAGCCTGTGCCTTCAGCTCAGGTCATGATCTCAGGGTCTTGGGATCAGCCCAGCCTGGAGCTCTCTGCTCAGCAGGGAGCCTGCTTCTCCCCCTCCCCTGCCCCCCCGCCTGCCTCTCTGCCTACTTGTGATCTCTGTCTGTCAAATAAATAAGTAAAAGTCTTTAAAAAAAGAAAAGCCACTAAGGGGAGTCTAATGTACTCTTTTACAGACAAGATGGAGTAGACGTATTCCTCCCTATACCTTCAGCTAAGTGGAACAAAGAAACAAAAAACAGATTAAAAATAAGAAAACTCTGTAAGGTGAAAAGATAGTGGCAGCTGGGCAAGGGAACTCCTTTTTTCTTTTCCATTTCTTTTCATTGAGGTAAAATGCGCATTAATCTAAAACCAAACATTTTGTACAAATTAGTGGCATTTAATATACTGACAATATTGTGTGATCATCACTTCTATCTAGTTCCAAAACATTTTCATCATGCCAAAAAAAGTACTGTAAACATTAAACAGTATCCCTCCCCATCTCCTGGCAACCACTCATGTGCTTCCTGGCTTTATGGATTTATCTATTATGGACATTTCATATAAATGGAACCAAACATATATAACCTTTTGTGTCTAGCTTTTTTCACTTAGCATACTGTTTTCAAGGTTTATCCATGTTGTATCATGTATCCACCCTTAATTTCCTTTTTGTAATGGTTAAGTAATATTCTAGTATATGGATATATCAGAATTTTTCAGTTGATGGCATCTCGGTTGTTTCCACTTTTGGGTACTTTGAATCATGCTACCAAGAACACTGCTTTCAATTCTTTTGGGTAGGTACAAAGTGGAACTGCTGGAGCATATGGAAATTATGTTTAACTTTTTGAGGTACTAAAAACTCCTGACTGCAGCAGCTTTAGCAATTTATATTCCCACCAGCAATGTGTGAAATTCCAGTTTCTCTAAATCCTTGCCAACATTTGTTATTTTCTATTCTTTTGATTAAAGCCATCCCAGTAGGTATGAAGTAGTATACCTCAATGTGGTCTTGATTTCCATTTCCATAAAAACTAATGATATTGAGGATTTTTTTTCATGTGCTTATTGGTCATTTGTACATCTCTGGGAAAATATCTAATCAAGTTCTTTGCCTATTTTATTGGGGGAGGGGGCGGTGCAGAGGGAAAGAGAGACTGTTAAGCAGGCTCCATGCCCACCATGGAGCCCAATGTGGAGGTCTCATCTCACAACCCTGAGATCATGACCTGAACTAAAATCAAGAGTCAGACACTTAACTGACTGAGCCACCCAGGTACCTTTCTGCTCATTTTAAAAACTGGGTTGATGATCATTTTGTTGTTCAGTTCTAAAAGTTCTTTTTATATTCTGGATGCAAATATTTTCTCCCATTTGTAGGTATCTTGATCATATACCTGGATACACAAAAGTTTTAAATTTTTGTGAAGCCAATTTTATTTCTTTTGAGGTCATATTTATGAATTAACTTCCAAATCCAAGGTCATGAAAAATTACCTATGTATTTGCTTCTGAAACTGTTACGGTTTTTGCTCTTAACATGTAGTTCTTTCACCTTTTAAAGCTCATTTTCATATATGATAGGTATATACCTAGACAGAGGTGCAACTTCATTCTTTTGATGTGGGTATCTACTAATCCAAGCACCATTTGTTGAAGAAACTACTCTTTCCTTACTGAATACATCTTGGTAACTTTGTCAAAAACCTGCTGGCCACAAATATATGGATTTATTTCCAAATGTATGAATTATTTTTTTCTGAGTCATCAGTTTCGCTTTCATCTCCCATACATCATAGATTTGGTTCTAGAGATTTCTACAACCCAGAAATGTCAATAGGAACTAGTAAAAACAGGCCAAAAAAAAAAAAAAAAGAGTCTGCTCTCATGGGTTGCTTGGGTGGCTCAATCAGTTAAGCATCCAACTCTTAATCTGAGGGTTTTGAGTTCAAGTCCCATAACGGGCTCCATGCTGGACACGGAACCTATAAAACAAACCAACCAACAAACCTGTTTTGCCTAGACAAATGACCAGGAAAACAAGGGTTTCTTTTCTTTTCTTAAGATTTTATTTATTTATTTGAGAGAGAGAGGGAGAGAAGAGAGATCACACACACCCACATGGCAGGGAGGAAAAAGGAAGAGGGATTTACTCTCAAGCAGACTCTGCAATGCAAGGCTGAATTCAACAACCGAGACCATGACCTGAGCTGAAACCAAGAGTCAGATGTTTAACCAACTGAGCCACCCAGGTACTGACCCTACTCCTGCCAAACCCAATGGAAAAACTGAGCCCATCTCCAGTAGTGTCATGGAAATCAAGTAGAAAGCCTAGAGTTCCACATGCCTCCTGGTACTAGCTGGGGGACAGTGGGAAGCCTGGTTTACTTTCTGCCAACAAAAGGCAAGCTACAAGACATAGTTACTCCTTAGTGGTAGTATCAGCAGAAACTGAGTATACTGTTGAACTTTCACTTCATCTTCATGGTAACAGGCCGTGTTTGGCTTTCCTCACTAGTGGAGACATCAGAACATAAGAGGGAAGCCTAGACTTCCACTAACACCACCGTTATGCTAGAGCACATGGCATCTATCAAACAGAAAAAAAGAGAGCTACTTGGGAGAGGAGATAACTATGAAAAGGAATGGTTAAATCTTGCAGTAATAGACACCCATGTTGGATTTCATGTAAAACTAACCAAAATTAAAAGAGCAAAAGATTTTAAGACTCAATTACAGTGTGTATTATATGCATGGCCTTCAGTCAAGTCTCTGGACAACATATACACAAAGCAGAACAAAATAATAATACAAAGGTTCTGGAAACCAAATTATCATTACAACCACAATCAACAAAAGAAGGCCAGGGGTTGTATGCTACAAAGGGGACTCCCTGCAAAAATAAGACTGAATATGATCCAGAGTCTCACAAAACATTGCCCCAAAATGTCTAGAATATGACCTAAGATCATTTATATACAAAGAACCCGGGAAATCTCAACCAGAGTGAGAAAAAGCAATCAAAAGATGCTAACACTGAAGCAGCCATCCTAAGAACATTTCAATGAGTCACTAATGAATGCTGTTTTAAAAAAAGAAAAAAATTAATCAGAATATTTCTGCGAATAAATATAAAGGAACCAAAAGGAGGGGCGCCTAGGTGGCTCAGTCGGTTAAATGTCTGCCTTTGGTTTACGTCATGATCTCAGGGTCCTGGGATCGAGCCCCATATTAGGCTCCCTGCTCAGCAGAGAGCCTACTTCTCCACCCCTTTCCCCCACCCTGCTTATGTGCTCACTCTATCTAAAAAAAAAAAATATATATATATATATATATATATATGTAAAATCTTAAAGAAAAAAGAACCAAAAGGAAATTATGTAACTGAAAAATATAGTATAGGAATAAAAACTAACTTGATGTGCTCAACAGCATGAATATGAGAAGAAAACAATCAATGAATTTCAAGACAGATGAATAGAAATTACCCAATCTAAATAAGAAAAAGAAATTAGACTGAAAAAAAAAAAAAGAAAATAACCAGACCTTCAGAGACACTGAAAGAGATAATGAAAAAAGATATAACAGTCTTGGGGTGCCTATGTGGCTCAGTGGGTTAAAGCCTCTGCCTTCAGCTCAGGTCATGATCCCACGGTCATGGGATCAGGCTCCTCTATAGGGAGCCTGCTTCCTCCCCTCTCTCTGCCTGCCTCTCTGCCTACTTGTGGTCTCTGTCAAATAAATAAATAAAACCTTTAAAAAAAAAAAAAAGATATAACAGTCTTGTCCCTAGAGTTCCTAGATAATAAAATATTTAAGGAAATATTAGATAAAATTGTCACAAATTTGCCAAGAAGTAAAAGCGCAAATTCAAGAATCCAACTGAATCCCAAAGAAAATGAATCCAAACAAATATACTGCAACACATCATGAACAAACTACTAAAAACAAAACAAAAAAAAGAGGTGCCTAGGTGGCTCAGTCAGATGGACATCCATCTCTTGGTTTCTGCTCTGGTTATTAACTTGGGGTCATGGGATCGAGCCCTGCCTGGGGTTCTGTGCTCAGTGGAGTCTGTCTATCCCTCTCCCTTTGCTTCTCCCCCAACTTGTGTGTGCGCGCGCTCTCTCTCTCAAATAAATATATAACATCTTAAAAAATAAAAAAAACAGAAAAAGGAAAAAATCTTGAAAGCAACTAGAAAAAGAATTAGACATTTACCTATAGGGACTGACAATTCGAATTAGAATAGATAGAAGGAAGTTGTACATAATATTTTCCAGGTGCTAAAAGAACTATCAACACAGAATTCTCTATTAAGAGAAAATATGATATAGGAATGACAGGTAAATAATGACATTCTCAGAAAAAGAGAAATTCAAGAGAATTTATCACTAACAGACCATCACTAAAGGAATAGCTAAAAAAAGTTCTCCAAGCCAGAAAGGAAACAATAACATGGAGAAACTTAGAAAAACAAAAAAGAAAGAGCAAGAGTGGGAAAAACTAGGAAAAATATAAAGGCCTATGCTTCTCTGTAGGATTAAATTATATTTGATGATTAAAAGCAAACATTTTAACTTTTATCTCACATGCTGCCCAATGTAGGTAAGAGAAAAATATTAAGACAATTATAAAAGCAGGAGGGAGGTAAAGGTCCCTAAAGGCAGGTAAGAATTTCTTACTTCACTTAAGGCAGTAAAATATTGTTACCAACATATAGTTGACTCTTGAACAACACAGAGATTAGGGGTGCCAACTTCTACACCCTGCCCCACAGTTGAAAACCTGCATATAACTCTTAATTCCCCCAAATCTTAACTAAATAGCTTCCTGGGGACTAGCCTTACTGATAACAAAAATGGTCAATTAACACATATTTTATATGTTATATGATTATATACTGTATTCTTACAATAAAGTAAGCTGAGAAAAAAATATTAAGTTGTTAAGAAAATCATTTTTTAAAAATACATGTATGGTCCTGTACTGTATTTATCTAAAAAATTCTGCATACAAATTGACCCATGCAGGGGTGCCTGGGTGGTTCAGCCAGTTAAGTGTCTGCCTTTGACTCAGGCCCCGCATCAGGCTCTCTGCTCAGCGGGGAGCCTGCTTCCTCCTCTCTCCGCCTGCCTCTCTGCCTACTTGTGATCTTTGTCTGTCAAATAAATAAATAAAATCTTAAAAAAAAAAAAAATTGACCCATGCAGTTCAAACCCATGTTGTTCAATGTCAACTACACTACTGTAGTTTGTATATATAAAACCATAAGAGCAACCACCAAAAAAAGCTATGCAAAAATATACTCTCAGAAACACTCAAGTAAAAGTGAGATTCTAAAAAATGTTCACATAATCTATTAGAAAGGGAAGAAAAAAACATTAAAAAATTTGACAGACAGAAAGTAATAAAATAGCATACCTAAGCTCTAACATGTAAGTAACTACATGAAAGTACATGGTCTAAACAGATGAATGTAAAGGCAGAGATTACCATGTAGGAAAAAAACATGATCTAACTACCTACTATTTAAAAAAAATTAAAACTTCAAAGAGAATATATGTAAATAGAAAGCAAAGGGATAGGAAAAGATACATCATGCAAACATTAATTTTAAAAAGTACACTTAAGAGCAAATAATTTTACTAGAAAAAAAGACATTAAAATATTTATGCACAAAAGAACATAGTTGGAAATGAAATAAAAAGAGTGGAAAGAAAATTAGGAAATAGAAAAAGCACAAATTGGCTATGTCAAATATTTAGCAGTTGCTAGCATTATTAAATAGAAAATTAGCAAGAATACAGAAGAATTCAACAATACATCAACTAACAAGATCCAACTGACATGTATAGGACACTATCTGGTCAACAATCAGAATGCTCATTCTTTTCAATTGTCTACGGAACATTCATAGGACAGGCCATATCCTGGGTCAATAAATAAACCTTACCAAACTGAAAACTAAAATCAGTCCTCTATAATCTCAGTGAAATCAATAAAAACAGTAAACAGTAACAGAAAGTTAAGAAAAAATTAAAAAGTAAACTCCTGGAAATTAAAGAAAACATTTTTTAATACTCCAGAGGATAAAGAGGACTCAGGGAAATAGGAAAGTACAATAACCTGGAAAAAAGAAAATGATGTGTCAAAATTTGACTAAAGTGTGCTGAAAAGAGAATTTATGATCTAAATGTTTACATTAGAAAAGGTCTCAAGTCAATAATAGCCTTAACTCCCTCCTAAAGAAAACTAAAAAAAGAGCAGAATAAAAGAAGAAAGGGAGTAAAATACAAGTTAAAAGCAGAAATCTATGGAGGGGCACCTGGGTGGTTCAGTCAATTAAGTGTCTGCCTTTGGCTCAGTCATAATTCCTAGGGGTCCTGTGATTGAGCCCCTAGTCAGTCTCCCTGTTCAGTGGAGAGTCTGCATATCCCCCTCCCTGTCACCCCCCTACCTCGCTTGTGCATGCTCTCTCTCCCCCGCCAATAAATAAATAAAATCTTAAAAAAGAGAGAGAGAGAGAAATCTATGGAAATCTGGTTCTTGAAAAGATCAATAAAATTGAGAAAATTCTAGCAAGAGTGGTAAAGGAAAAATAAGAATACGAGAATCACCAAGTACAGAATTAAAAGTAAGGATGTCACTACACACTCCAAAAACATTTACAAGGTAAGTAAATAGAAGAAACATATCTATACACATACATCTGACAATTCGGATGAAATAAACTAAAGCCTCAAAAAGCAAAAACTACTGGGACACCTGGGTGGCTCAGTTGGTTAAGCAGCTGCCTTCGGCTCAGGTCATGATCCCAGCGTCCTGGGATCGAGTCCCACATCGGGCTCCTTGCTCGGCAGGGAGCCTGCTTCTCCCTCTGCCTCTGCCTGCCTCTCTGTCTGCCTGTGCTCGCTCTCTCTCCCTCTCTGATAAATAAATAAAGAAAATCTTAAAAAAGCAAAAACTACTAAACCGCAGGCAGACATTTAACCGACTGAGCCACGCAGGTGCCCTGCATAATTATGTTTTAATGAAAGTATACCTAAACAAAACAAGACAAAACAAAACTCTTAAAACAAACAAACAAACAAACAAACAAAAACACCTCCCCAAAACTGAAGTCTCCTGGGCCTAATGATTTCACTGGAGAATTCTAAGAAACATTTAAATAAGAATTAAGAACAATTCCACTTGGAGTGCCTGGGTGGCTCAGTGGGTTGAGTGTCCCACTCTTGATTTCAGCTCAGGTCATGGTCTCAGGGTCGTGGGACTGAGCCCCACATCTGGCTCCACATTCAGTGTAGAGTCCGCTTGTCTTTCTCCCTCCCCCTGCCTGCGCACACTCTCCTCTCTCAAATAAATAAGTAAAATCGTTTTTTAAAAATTATATTAAAAAAGGAAGAATTCTACTCAACCTACCACCAGAGAATCAACTTGCTCTATGAAACCAGTATAAGCAGACATCAAAACCAAAGTACAAAAAAAGAAAACTATAAAAAAAAGAAAACTATAACCAAATATTTCTCATAAACATAAATGCAAAATTCCTCAACAAAATATTAATAGAAAGAATTGAGCAATCCTTAAAGGATTATACAAAATGACTAAGTGAGGTTTTCCAGAGATGCAAGGCTGGTTCAGTGTTCAAAATCAACTAGGTAAAGATGCCCTGAAAGCAGTTCCACTGACCTAGTCCCCAGCAAAACAACTACTGCTACGGAAAATAACTAAAACAAAACAAAACAAAACAAAAACAAACACACACACACACAAAACAAACCAACCAAACAAACAAACAAAACCCACACACAAACCTCAACAATTTAACGTCTTAAAGGAATTGTGGTAAGAGCGTAAAACAAATGAAATAGCATTTATTCAAAAAAATGTACTGTACTAAATCTTGGTAAGAATAGGGAGTCTTTGGCACTTGAGCCATGATCCACTTTCTCTCTCTTCCTTCCAGGCCAATACTATGTAAGTTCCATTTCAGTGTGGCCAAGAAGATGGAAATCCCTCTATGTTTAGATACTAGATTCTAGATCCAGTCAAGGGATACAGAATCTCCACAGAAGTGGCAGGCCACCAGCATTTTTTATACATCTCGACTCTGTGTTACACATTTTAAAATGGAAGGTGGTGTGGCCAAAAGTTGGAGGCCTCAACACAGCCCTCACCTGTAGAGTGGAAACTATACTCAAACACAGAGAGCAAAAAATACCGAAGCCATGTCTTTGCCCAGGATCAGAAGAAAGAGTAAGTAAACAGCTGATGGAGAACCTTGACATGTACCAAAATCCCCAGTAGGCAGACAGTGACTGCCAAAGAAGGCAATAAAAATGTATTTGGTAATTGAATAAATGACAAAATGGCCTACAGAAAAAAAATTAAGTTTATATAGCTTTTAAGTCCCTTTGCAAGCATTCCTGGTTCTTCAGTTTCTCTGACTTCATAAGAGGACCAGTTGAACAACAAGGCATTTGAGAAAATCTCTACAGGATAGTAGTGCATCTGCACAGAAGCTAACTTACTATAAACAGTTCCCTTAAAGATGAAGAAATTGCTCCTAACAGAATTTATCTAGGTTTATCACTAGAACTTTAAGTCAATAACAACTGCCAGGCAAAACTGAGATTCCTGTTGGCAGGCCACGCACAAAGACAAATGTGTTAGACAAGTTTGTAAGAAAACACCAAGCTGCAGCACTACAAAACCTACGGCAGAGAAAAATCCTGTGGAGGGTAGGTAGTAAAATGGAAATAATAAATAGGTCACGTCCTTATTTGGGCAATTAATATGTAGCCTTGGGTAAATTCTGTTTCTACCTAGGCCAACTCTAACCTATGGGAATAGTCTAATTCATCTGTGTATTGAGGGAGGAAAGGCCAAATTTAGGCTTCCTGCTTCAACCATAGTAAGTATAACTGATCTATCACCCACCCACCCACCCACATACGAGTGTATGTGTATCTTCACGGCAGAAAAAGAAAGGATTCCACACTTTAAAATATCTGAAAACAACAAAATTTGATGATTTCTGAGGCCCCTTGTTTCTAAAGATGTTCTCCTGAAGGTGAAAAAGAGGAATATTTTCACATAAGAAAAACAACTGCATACGAGGCTAGCAGGTTGGAACACTGAAGGGCTGCAGGAAAGTTATTTCCATAATGTTTAGGTTAAAGGCATATTGCTCTTAGAGGATGGACTTTGGTTATATCCCTGGATGAAGTATACACAATGGGAAAGGATTTTCATTAGGAGTCTAAAGTGAGGAGAGATTCTTAACAAACAACATCAACTTTAAGAGATAACAAATACAACAATGTTGACAAGAAATGGAGATAACTTACTGAATTTAAAATTAAAATTTAGTAGGGCCTTAAGGTTTCTTGTTTTTTCTTTTAAGATTTTATTTATCTATTTCGAGAGAGAAAGAGACAGAGAGAGAGCATGCACACAAGCAGGTGGAGCAGCAGACAGAGGGAGAAGCAGTCTCCCTGCTGAGCAAGGAACCCAATGTGGGACTCAATCCCGGGACCCTGGGATTATGACCTGAGCTGAAGGCAGACGCTTAATCAAATGAGCCACCCAGGCATCTCAAGAACTTCTTTTTTTGGCCTGGAATGAATTTATAAAACAAGAGGAAGGAAACAAATATTACGGTACTCCAAATGTAAACTATACCTTCTACAGTTAAAAAACTGCTTTCTTTTCCTATACAGAAGTCAGAGAAAAGGTTCTGCATAAAGAGAAAGAACCTCAAGATGTAAGAATTATGGCTAGCAGAGTGAGTAATAATTAACAATAGAGATAGTGAACACTTGATGTGTCAGACACTATTGTAAGTGAACATGTACTGATTCATTTATCATGACAACTCTATGAGGTAGGTCCTGTTAAGACTCTTTAAAGATAAAGAAACTGAGACACAGAAAATAAACACAGATTTCTAAAGATCACACAAGTAGTAGCAAAACATACATTCTACCCAAATTATCCAGCCCAAGAGCTATGCTTATAGCCACCATAAAAATACTGTTTTATGGAATTATTTTGCCATTATCAACAATGGAAGACTATTTATACTTTTCCTTTCTGAAAGGAAAATTTTTAAAGCTGAAAATATACAATTGCTTTGTATAACCCATTTAAAAATACCAACTTTCCTTTCCAGCAATATGGCAGAGTAGATAATCTAAGAACTCTTTACAACAAAATCCCTAGAGATGCTGGATAAAATGAAATAAACATTCCTTTAATTGTATAGCTGGGCTGAAAAGAAGCCTACAGCATAAAGAAAGGAGGAAATAGAACACTTAAAAGCTGTGCTAGGACTGCCATGGAAAGGCTTGTTAAAGAATGAGGAGGGGGCACCTGGGTGGCTCAGTGAGTTAAGCCTCTGCCTCCGGCTCAGGTCATGATCTCAGGGTCCTGGGATCGAGCCCCATGTCGGGCTCTCTGCTCAGCGGGGAGCCTGCTTCCCCCTCTCTCTGTGCCTGCCTCTCTGCCTACCTGTGATCTCTCTATGTCAAATAAATCTTAAAAAAAAAAAAAAGAATGAGGAGTCATGGCGCCTGGATGGCCCAGCTGGTTGAGCACCTGCCTCTTCAGTTCTGCTTGGGTTGTGATTTTGGGGTCGTAGGATTGAGTCCCATGTCGGGCTCCTTGCTCAGCAGTGACGGAGATTCACTCCCCCTCCCTCTACCCTTCCCCATTCATACACACGTGCACATTCTTTCTGGAAAGTAAGTATTTTTAAAAAAAGAATAAGCAATTTAAGTTTATCACACACAGGTGAAACAATGAGTAGGCCATGGGCTCAAACAGGGTTAAGATACAGGACTAAGACTTTCCCACTGAAACTCCAAACTTGGACGGTGGCATTATTAATGAAAGACACACTAAGGGAGAAAAAAATCCTCCCACCAGCCCAGGATGAAATTAAAGAAGTGTTTCTGCCTCTACCTGGGATCCCCCTGAAGAGGAAACATCTACCCTGAAAATTCACAAACACAAGGCTGCCCTCACATGGGTCTAAAGTTTGAGTTTATATCATTTATTGCTTGTGGATTCCCAAAGGTGAATAATTATGATAGAATACTAGTCCTGGGTGAAAATAAAACATCCCTTAAGGAACATATCCTTAACCCAGAATATAGACGATTCCCAGAGATAATGCTTATCAGAAGACAAGGTCAGAATCCAAAATTATAAAACACTAATGGAATGAAGAGCAGAAGTCAGAAAAGCTGAATTACATTTCTTTTAAAATTTCAAAAAGAAGAACTATAAAAACTATAAACTTAATGAGTAAAATCATTAAAAATATAAAAGGATTTTCTCTTTCTAATACAAAGACTTATTATAAAGCTAAAATAATTAAGACAGTGTTGATTGGCAAAAACAGATGAAGAGATCCATTGTGTAGGGGAAAGAGGCCAGAAAACAGACCCACACAAACTTTATTTTCAACAGACTATACTAAAGGGCACTGGGAAAAGGAAGTTCTTTTCAATAGGATGCCAGTGAACCAACCAGACTTTCATATGGAAAGAATAAAATTTAACACAAATCAACACTTCACCATACTCCCAAATTACTTATACATGGTTTGAAAAAATTAAGGAGACACAGGCCTCTAACAAGACTGAATAATAACAGCAATAAATTAACAAGAACAAAAATGCAAAATAGAACCACATGGAGCACAAGGACCTAAAACAATGAAAGGAAATCAGTAAGCTGTTTAAAATCTCACACCTAAAGGGCACATAAAGCATTATGACATCTGTGAAGTTCTAACCTTCAAAGAATACACAATCTTCATTTACCTAAACCATTCCAAAGAACAGAAAAACAGGAAATGTTACCCAATTACTCTCATGATTCTACTTCAAAAGGGAATAAAACAGTAAAATAACATATAAAGGCAAATCACATTAATGAATAGAGATGCAAAAATCTCAAATAAAATACTAGCAAACTGAATTTGGCATCACAATATAAAAAGATTCAAAGATTCGGGGGTGGGTTTAGTACCACAAAAACTAAACACATAATTAATCATGTAACATTAACAGAATGAAGGAGAAAAAGCATACAAATACCTCCTTACTCAAAGGGGGAGAAAATAAAATGAAACCACATAAACAAAGTTTGCTGTAACAAAACACAAAGAAGGGCATTTGATAAAAGGGGATAATTCAAAAAGAAAATACACCATTAGTAAATATTAACTCACCCAACCTAGGAGCACCTAGATGTATAAAGCAAATACTAACAGACAAAAAGGGAGAAAATGACAATAACACAGTAATAGTAGGAACTTTACTATCCCCACTTACATGGAAAAGACTGATCAACCAGACAGAAAATCAATAAGGAAAGAGTGGCCTTAAACAACACATTAGACCAGATTAACTGAGTAGATATATAGAGCACTTTGACACACGTTCTTTTCAAGTGCACATGGAACATTCTCTACGATAAATAGTATGTTGGCCCACAAAACAAGTCTCAATAAATTCAAGAAGACTAAAATCATATCAAGCATCTTTTCTAGCCACAACAGTATAAAACTAGAAATCAATTACAAGAAGAAAACAAGAAAAAATACAAATACGTGTAGACTAAACAACACACTACTAAACAAACCGTGGGTGAACAAAGAAACAAAAAAATACCTTGAGACAAATGAAAATGGAAACACAACCTTCAAAAATCCATGGGATGTCGCAAAACCATTTCTAAGAGGAAAGTTGACAGTGATAAAGGCCTACCTAAAGAAAGAAAAAAAGTCCCAGATACACAATTTAATCTTACTCCTAAATGAACCAGAAAAAGAAGAACAAACAAAGCTCAAGGTTAGCAGAAGGAAGGAAATAGTAAAGATCAGAGCAGAAATAAATCTCCTGGGTGGCTCAGTCATTCAGAGTCTGCCTTCCACTCAGGTCATAATCCCAGCATCCTGGCATCAAGTCTGGCATTGGGCTACCTGCTCAGCGGAAAGTCTGCTTCTCCCTCTCCCTCTGCCCCTACCCCCACTTGTGCACATTCTCTCGCTCTTTCTTTCTCAAATAAATAAAATCTTAAAGAAAGAAATGAAACAGACTTCAAAAAAAAAAAAAAAAACAGAAAAGACCAATGAAACTAATAGGTTCTTTAAAAAATAATAATAAATCTCTAACAGGAACCATGCAAAAAAGGGGGGGGGCAAATAAAATCAGAAATGATGACATTACAATTGACCCTGCAGAAATACAAAGGATGGTAACAGACTACTACAAACAAGTATATGCCAACAAATTGTAAAACCTAGAAGAAATGGATAAATTCCTAAAAACAATGACTTACAAAGACAGAATCACAAAGAAATAAAAGATCTGAATAGACTAACTGCAAGTATTGAAATTAAATCTGTAATTTAAAAACTCCTAAAACCCTAACGCCCAGGACCAGAGGGTTTCACAGGTGAATTCTACCAAACGTTGAAAACTCAGTACTGAGCCTTCTCAAATTATTAAAAAAATAAATAAATAAATGAAGAGGAAGGAATGCTTCCAAAATCATTTTATGGAGCCAGATTTCCTAATATCAAAATGAGACAAAGACAAAACAACAAAACAAACATGCCGGTAATCCTTGATGAACACAGATACAAAAATCCTCAACAGCAGATATTCAACAATATACTGAAAGGATTATAACCAGGACAAAGTGGGATTTATTACAGGGAAACAAGAATAATTCAACATCTGTAAATCAATCTAAGTGATACACCACATCAACAAAGGATGAAAATCATATGGGCATCTTAGTAGATGCAGACAAAGCACTTGACAAAATTCAACATCTACTTATGATAAAAAGTCTCAACATTAAGTGAGCATAGAAGAAACATACATAATAAAGACTACATATGAAAATGTACCATGATGAACGTCGTACTCGATGCTGAAAAGCTGAAAGCTCCTCCTCTAAGATGAAGACAAGGATAACCACTCTGATCTGTTACTCTAATCTGTTACTGAGATATTAAAAAAAAAAAAAAAAAGGTAGAAACAACAATCCAAAACAAAGTGAAATCAGGAAGCCTAGCTATTCAAAAATGCTAAAGTCAATTTCTAGCCCTTATGTTTCTAGCTTCTACTTTCACCGAAGGATACATATGGGAATCAAAAGTGATATACCAGGGTCCATTCAGGTTGGAAATACAAGAGACCCACAAACTTTATATTGGTAAAAGTAAACAACAACAACAAAAATCATACCATGTAGAATGGCACAGAAAAATATAAGAAATTTAAAAGTAAAAGTATAACTTGCCTACCTGGTCAGAATTCATGCTACAATGTGGTCTGAGAACCCCAAGTGAAAAATACAAGAGATCCTGGGATGATGGTGCCCTCAACTCACTGGCAAAGGCACATAAAAGTCTTCTCTGGAAAAAAGCAATTTTCAACCAGGACTCAAACAGAGACTGGCAGGCAGATAAGACATAAAATACATGACCTAACTGTATGTTGTCTCCAAGAAATTCCAAATATAAACATTTGGTACGTTGAAAGTAAATGATGGAAAAGATATTCAATGTAAACATTAATCAAAAGAAAAGATGAGTGAATGTATTACTATCAGATAAAATAAACTGAAATGAGAAAATAAAACTTACCAGAGACAAAGCAGACATTTTAGAATGAAAAGAGTAAATCCACTACCAGGACACAAAAGTCCTAAATGTGTCTGCAACTAAAACAATCTTGAAAGAGAAAAACAAATGTTGAAATATATTTCTCAATTTCAAAACTTATTATGAAACTAGGGAATTAAAACAATGTTGTGTTCATATAAGAGGAGATACTGAAGAAAGAATATAAAATTGAGAGTCCAGAAAAATAACTCTTTTTTTTTTTTAAAAAGATTTTATTTATTTGTCAGAGAGAGAGGGAGAGAGAGTACAGGCAGACAGAGAGGCAGGCAGAGGCAGAGGGAGAAGCAGGCTCCCTGCCGAGCAAGGAGCCCGATGTGGGACTCAATCCCAGGACGCTGAGATCATGACCTGAGCCGAAGGCCCTGCTTAACCAACTGAACCACCCAGGCGTCCCCAGAAAAATAACTCTTATATTCACCACAGATTGGTTTGTTAACAAGGGTGTCAAGAGAACTCAAATGGGAATGATTTTGTCCATTCAAAAAATGGTGTTGGGACCATGCTCTTACACTGCACATAAAAATAAACTCAAAATGGATTAAAGAGGAATGCTTGGGTGGCTTAGTAGGCTAAGTGTGTCTGCCTTTGACTCAGATCATGATCCCAGGGCCTGGAGCCTGCTTCTCCCTCTCACTGTGCCCCACTACTCCCTGCTCCTGCTTACTCTGTCTCAAATAAAAAGAAATAAAATCTTTTAAAAAAATGGATTAAAGATCTAAATGTGTGACCTGAAACCATAAAAATCCTAAGAGAGAGGATAGGCAGTAATTTCTCTGATATCAGCCGTAGTAACATTTTTCTAGATATGTTTTCTGGGACAAGGAAAATAAAAGTTAAAATAAACTATTAGGACTACATCAAAATAAAAAGCTTCTGCACAGCAAAGGAAACAACCAACAAAACTAAAAGGCAACCTACTGAATGGGAGGCTGTATTTGCAATGACGTATCCGATGAAGGCTTAGTATCCAAAGTATTTTTAAAAAATGATACAACTCAAGAGCCAAAATAATCCAATTAAAATATGAGCAAAAGATGTGAATAGGCATTTCTCAAAGAAGGCATACAGATGGCCAACAATATATGAAAAGACTGTCAACATCACTCATTACCATTTGAATGCAAATCATGGCTAAAATTAAAAAACTCTTGCTCGCTCTCTCTCAAAAAAAGAAAAAAGGATATACACAACCCTGTATTTATTGCACCATTATTTACATAGTCAAATTATGGAAGCAGTCCAAGTGTCCACTGATAAATGAATGGATAAAGAAGAGGTGATAAACACACACACATATTATTCGGCCAGAAAAAGGAATTAAATCTTGTCATGTGCAACAACATGAGTGGAGCCAGAGTGTATAATACTAAGTGAAATAAGTTAGTCAGGAAAACAGAAATATTGTATTATTTCACTCATATGCAGATTTTAAGAAACAAAACAAATGAGCAAGGGGGAAAGAAAGAGAAGGAGAGAGAGACCAATCAAGACGCCTGGGTGTGGCTCAGTTGGTTGGACGACTGCCTTCGGCTCGGGTCATGATCCCGGAGTCCCCGGATCGAGTCCCGCATCGGACTCCCAGCTCCACGGGGAGTCTGCTTCTCTCTCTGACCTTCTCCTCGCTCATGTTCTCTCTCACTGTCTCTCTCTCAAATAAATAAATAAAATCTTTAAAAAAAAAAAAAAAGAAGCAGACTCTTAACTACAGAGAACAAACTGATGGTTACCAGAAGGGAGGCAGGTGGGAGGTGAAACAGGTGATGGAGATTAAGAGTACATTTACTGTGATGAGCATCGGGTAATGTACAGAACTGGTGAATCACGATGCTGTAACCCTGACACTAATATAACACTGTACATTAACTAGACTGAAATTAAAATTAAAAACTTAATTTTAAAAATGGTGTTGGGACAACTGGATATCTACAGGCTAAAGAATGAAACTGGATCCCCACCACTCACCATATAAAAAGTGAACTCCAAATGGACCACCAGCACAAAATTAATAGTTACCACCATAAAACCCTTTGAAGAAAACAGGACTAAATCTTTGTGACCATGGCCAAGGAAATGGTATTTCAGATAGGACACCAAAAGCATATGACAAAAGAAAAAAATAAACTGTAATTCATTAAAGATAAAAAAAAGTTTTTGTGTTTCAAAAAAGGATACCGTTAAGAAAATGAAAAGACAACCTATGGCATGCAAGAAAATATTTGTTAATTACTTATCTGATGAGTGACATGAATCCAGAAGATATGAAGAATTCTTAAAACTCATTATAAAAAGGCAAATAATTATAAAATGAGCATGGAATTTGAATAGACATTTCTACAAAGAAGAAATACAAAAGGCCAGTAATCTCATGAAAAGATTAAAAGTTAAAAGACAGGAAATCGTTAAGAAAGCAAATACCAATCATACCTATCAAAGAAACCTGGTAGAAATTCTTACATCAAATAAAACAGATTTTTAAAAACACTGCTAAGCATCAAGAAAATCGTTACACTACATAATGATGAAAGGTGCAATTTGCCAAAACAATATACCAATTCTTAACTTTTACGCACCAGTGTAATTCCAAAAATACAATGTAAGCCACAATTTTAAAAAATTACCTCATACCTACTAAGATGGCTACGATTTTTTTAAAGTGGAAAATAGGGCGCCTGGGTGGCTCAGTGGGTTAAAGCCTCTGCTTTCGGCTCAGGTCATGATCCCAGGGTCCTGGGATTGAGCCCTATATCGGGTTCTCTGCTCAGCAGGGAGCCTGCTTCCCCTCTCTCTCTCTCTCTCTCTCTCTGCCTGCCTCTCTGACTACTTGTGATCTCTGTCTGTCAAATAAAAAAATAAAATCTTTAAAAAAAAAAAAGAAGTGGAAAATAACAAGTGTTGGCAAATATATGGAGAAATTGGAGCTCTTAAACAATGCTGGTTGGAATGTGAAATGGTGTAGCCATTATGGAAAATATTTTTGTAGTTCCTTAAAAGCTAAAAGCATGATCCAGCATTTACACTCCTGGGTATATACCCCATGGAATTGAAAACAGGGACTTATTTAGATACTTGTATGTTACTATTCATTGCAACATTATTCACAAGAGGTGGAATGTAAAAACAACCCAAGTGTCCATCAACAGTTGAACAGACAGACAAAATGTGATATATCTATACAACGGTTTCAAGAACAAGAAGGAATAAAGTTCTGATACATACTACATGGAATCTCAAAACATTATGCTAAATGATACAAGCCATATATAAAAGAACAAATATTGTATGATTTCACTTAGATATCCAGAATACACAAATCCACAGATTTGGTGTCAGGGGAAAATGGGACATTACTATTTAATGGTTACACAGTTTCTGTTTGGAGTGATGAAAAAGTTTTAGAAACAGTGGTAATGGCTGCAAAACAGTGTGATGTAATCAATGCAAATGAACTGTACCCTCAGAAATGGTTAAAGTGGTAAATTTTATGTTATATATATTACAATATTCAAAATTTAATATTGCAATATACCAAAAACCACTGAATTGTACAATGACAAGGATGAACCATACACTTAAAAAATGAAGTATATCTCAGTAAAGCTGTTTAAGCATACAAGAACAAAGTTGACAGATCCTACAAAGAGGAACTGACAAATAGTTCCTACGCAGGAGATTTTAGCAAAAGTCAACAAAATTGGGGCACCTGGGTAGCTCAGGTGGTTAAGCTGCTGCCTTCGGTTCAGGTCATCACCCCAGGGTCCTGGGATCGAGTCCCTGCTCAGCAGGAAGCCTGGTTCTCCCTCTCCCTCTGCCTGCCTCTCTACTTCTGCTCTCTCTCTCTCTCTTTCTGCATCAAATAAATAAATAAAATCTTAAAAAAAAAAAAAAGTCAACAAAACTACTGGCAAACCGCAGAGTGAGATTAAAAACTGGAAACACAAGTGGTCAATAATTAAATGGGAAACACCACCACCAACTTTCAGTATTTCATTTCTAGGTATGATGTATGCCTTAGGTATCTGTAAATATCTTTTAGCAGTTTATGGAAATTCTTTCCTCTTTCTAGTGTACTACGTTTTTGTTTTTTAATATGCTGGGTAATTGATCATATGGATTTTTTCCTTTATACTTTATATTCTCAAAATTAACCTAACTTGGTATAAACACGTAACAGTATTTTTGTACATGCATATATAGTTTTAATTTGTTAATAACTGGTGTGGAAACTTTGCAAACTTTGCTCAGATTAGTCTATAATATACCTTTATGATCTGACTAGCTGTTAATATGGAAGTTATGCTGCTTTGCAAAATGAATTGTAAACTGCTACTTTTTCTTCACTGGAAGAGTGAGATTGGTGTTATTTTTTTAAATGCTGAAAAATTAATTAGTAGAAGGTAAAACTGCAATACTACAACACAAGCATCAAAATGGCTAAAATGTAAAAATACCAAGTGTTGTGATGTAATGAGCACTGGGTGTTCTATAAGACTGATGAATCACTGAACTCTACCTTTGAGAAGCTTATAATACACTACATGTTAATTAATTGAATTCAAATGTAAAAAAATCGTAAAAAATAAAAATATCAAATGTTGGTGAGGATGCAGAACACATGTAACTCTCGTAAACTACTGGCGGAAGTGTACATGCAAAACCGTTTCGCAATATCTGACCCAGCCTTTCTACTCTTAGATATCTGCCCAACAGAAGTATGTATGTATATATATATGAATATATATATATGAATATATATGAATATACATATATGTGTAAGAAATGCATAGAGCTGCAGTATTCATAGTAGCCCCACAGCGCAAACAAATCAAGGGTCCACAAACAATGGATTGGATAAATTCTGGTATACTCGTGCAATGATATCTCACTATTGTTTTATGGCAAACACACCAAAATATTTTTTAAATAGTATTAATATCTCATGCTTCTGTGGGTTGACGGGCCCAGCTTTGGTTCTTACTTGTGGTTCCAGTCAGATGGCAGCTAATAAATTCATCTGAAGTTTGAAAGTACCATCATGTACAAGATGGCTCACTCACATGGTTGGCAACTGTAACCAACTGCTGGCTAAAATATCACCTGGGGCTGTTAACGAGAAAGCCTATATATATGGCCTCTCCATACCGTACAGACTTCGCACAGCACGACAGCTGGATTCTGAGACTGTTCCAAGAGTGTAAGTTCTAAGAGACCCAGCTAGAATGTGGAAGGCTTCATGTCACAGAGTCTTCTTTACTGCCATGGACAAAACGAATCACAAAGACCAAACAAAATTCAGGAGTGAGGAATTCTGCAACAGTGTGAATACTAAGAGGTATAGTTCATTGAGGGGCCATTTTTGGAAACTGGCTACCAGAAATGGAGTATTATACAGAAGGGGGGGTAATATTTAGGCAGAACTATATATGAAATTGTGGACACCAACACACAAAAACAGCAATTTCAAATGATTTATTCTAATAACAGTAAAAAACAGACAAAACTAATCTATGTCAGTATGGTGACTGCTCTGGGCTAGTAGTGAAAAGTAACAAGAAGGAAGTACAAAGGATGCTTCTAACATATTGGTAATATTCTATATCTCGATTCAATGGTGGTTTCACAGAAGATTTAACTTCATAATTCTTGTCAATCTTACCTTTAGGATTTCTTTTAAGTAGACTCCATGCTCAATATGGGGCTTGAACTCATGACCCCAAGATCAAGAGCTGCATGCACTACTGATTGAGCCAGGTAGGCGCCCCTAAGATTTGACTTTTATTTTATGTATGTTATACTTCAAATAAAAAGTTCATTCTGCTCTTCGTGACTACCAAAACCCTCAATGAAACACGATTCATAATCATTTAGACTGGGAAAATTTTCTGTTTTACCAAGGAAAATTAGCAAGTAAGTGGCCCAATGGGGACTCTAATGTATTTTCTTTATTCTTTTAGAGTTTTATTTATCTGTCAGAGAGAGAAAGAGCGCGCGCGCACCAGCAGAGAGAACAGCAGGCAGAGGGAGAAGGCGGCTCCCCGCTGAGCAAAGAGCCTGATGCAGAACTCGATCCTGGGACCCTGGGATCACGACCTGAGCTGAAGGAAGATATTTAACTGACTGAGCTACCCAGGTGTCCCATCTAATGTATTTCTTGCTGATGCACACAAAACTTGGAAATAGTAGAAACCCCCCAATCCAAAATTAGTCCCTAAAACATCCTACTTTCCTTCTTTGCCTTCCTTTAAAGGTGAACTAAAATAGATTTTTTCACAGGGAAATGAGAGCACTGGTCTGTCTTAATGTAGTCATTCTCATTTACCCAATGTTATTAATACGCAAATGCACAATGTAAACTATCAACTGAAGAAGAAATGTTTGTGTATAGGAGTGTGCTAAGGGGCAAAACAAAATCTCTTGACTCCTAACTTTCAAAAGTAAGAACACCCAATTGGTAGAAACTGCAACTAAAAGAAGATTCTTTCAACAAATAAATGTATTAATCAAAAAATCTTCATTTAACACTAATTTTGGAGCACAGTTTCTCAACCAACTTTGGCACTTAGGACATTTCATGTCAGATAATTCTGGGAGCAGAAGGCTATCCTGTGTATTACAGAATGTTTAGCTGCATTCCTGGTTTCTTCTACCCACCAGATGCCAGTAGCTCCTACCAACTGTGACAACCAGAATGTTTTGACATTGCCAAATGTCCCTTGGGGCCGGGAGAGCAGGTACAAAATCAGTCCCATTTGAGAATTATCACTACAGATGTACACGGGCTCAAAACTCTTGCTAAAGACAACAGCTGTAAAACTATACATTAGTTTCACATTTTTTAGAAAAATACTGAACAGAAAACCTACTCTATGAGTGAGAACATTAAATATAATATAGCTGTGAACATGGATTTTCATTATGTTCCATTTAGTACATGTAATGAATAAACAGGAAAATGTGCTCTATAAGTAATGGCTAATTGCAGAATATTAATAAGGCCAAGGCAGTCTTCAATCCCTCCCAACTGTGTTTTTCTGTAAGGACAAAAACTACAAACTGGATTCCAAATTATCTTGTGTACTCTTGTAAAATATAGATTTCTGAGCCCCAAAACAGACCTATGAAATTGAGATTTGGAGATAGCAATGTGAACTTCTAATAAGCCTTCCTTAAGAGCCCACGATTAAATTCCTATACATACAAAATTATAAGAAAAACAGCACCAGGGAGTACTTATCTCCAATCTTTCGTGACCACAACTTTTAACATATCTGTAATCTATGTCACTGATCAGAAGAAGATACAGAGAAGGAACACACCAGTCAACCAACAGCAGATGGTGAGGAAGATAAAAGCATCAGTTTGAAGAGTCAGAGGGCCAGGATTTTGGTCTTCGTCTACCACTTACTTGGCCTGTAGCTATAAGCAGGGCACAAACTCCCTAGGTTTCAATTCTCTGTGAAAAAGAGGTAATTGTCATGCCACATTGTTACTGACAAAAAGAATCAAAAACAGATGTGAAAGCTCTAAGGAAAAACAGCACGATTCTGAATGATTACTATTATCTGACAGATACAAAGCTACAACTAAGAAGAGAGCATACTCAGTAAAATTATCCAACAAAATACTAATTTGGATATACAGAAGAAACCTGTTTCTAGAGAAACATATTCTAAATATTATTCAAACAATAAAAAATAAAAGCATAGTCATGTGATATCTAGGTTAAGCAAGAGAACATACTGACAAGCAGGAAAATTTCTACAGATGAGAAGCTAAGAGTCAGTCAAGTGTCACTTTATAGAAACAAGTATCAAAGTAGGAAAGATCCTACACTACTACCAAAGAAAAACTTGTTCTAGTATAACGTAGCTAAGAAAAGATTTATATTCAATTTCTGGTGCAGACCAACATGAAATAAGCACAGTAGAAGCTACTTTTTTCACTGATTACAACTAAAGACTTGAGATAAAAATATATAAAGCAATTATATAAGCAATCCAAAAAAGTAAAATTACAAAAAAGTAAATTACAGCAGGCAGAGTGGAGAGGCAAAATTGCAATCTGAGATATGGTGAACTTCCCAGGTGTTCTTTTGTTCCCCTTTCTTTAATTTTCTTTACTTAAATCTTTGACTCAAAGATGGGTCGAATTAGGGAACTACACAGTAGGCATGGCAGCAAAAGAAGAGAAAGGAAGAGAAGGAGCCCTGTGAACTGAAGAGTGTGTTGGGGGGGGGGACACATTTTCCTCTCTACCAGCTTTGCCCCAGGGACAACCCCAGTTATGTAATGGCATGGTCATGGTGATGATACTGTAGAACTAAAACACCCAAGAGAACACCCATCTCTGTACAGAGGAACAGGAAAAAAGGGTTTTTTGAAGAGTAGGGAGCAATGTCTTCTTGTTTATTTTTTATACTTCACTTTTCTCTCAGCACTACACCCTAAGGCAATCCTACAGCACTGCCACACAAAGAAAGACTGCACTACACAGAAAAGAATCTCAACCCTCTGAGCAAAGTAATTATGAAAAGTGGCCACCGAATCCAGAAAATGTGGAGAAAAGCCTGCAAAGTATAGGAGACTATAAATCAACATAAGTCCTAGGCTCCTGCCAAAGCTATGCGTGTGCTGGATACACCTAAAGAACCACAGCAGTGACTGAGAACTGAAGTTGCTCCAGCATCAGCCTCAAACTAGCCCTTCAATGCTGCATGCCAAGTCAGATCCAAAGATCACAGGCTTTGGAACTAAATTCAGGTTGGAACCAATGCCCCCCAAAATGAGAAGCATTTGAGTACTGGGTTAATCACAAATAACAAATAACAACAAAATTACTATTATAGAATGGATTTTAAAAAGACACAGGGTCTCATAAGATTCCAAAATGTTCAGGATACAATAAAAAAATTACTTGGTACACTAGAATCAGAAAAACCTAAACAATTTTCAAGATAAAAGATACCTTGAGATGTTTCAATTATCAGGCAAAGACTTTTACATAGTATAACCATCCATCATGAATAAGGAAAGTGTATACTCTTAAAATGAAATAATATACAGAAATTCAAGAAAAAATATATACATACACACCCACATATATACCTGGAAAGTCAATTTAAAGGTCATGAGCAATGTATCTAATCTAAAAGAAAGCCAAAGTTTTTATAAAAAATGAACAGAGACTCAGGGCTAAATTTAAAATTCACATTACTAGAGTTCCTGAAGAAGACAAGAAATATATTTGAAAAAGTAACAACTGAAGAGTATCTTAATTTGTTCCAAGGAATGGATTTAATGATAAGAAAATCTCAGTTAAATAAAACCAAGACCAGATCCATCAAAATCAACCTGCTGAAAGATAAACTCAATTTTTTAAAAAACTTAAAGACCAGGAATATTTTTAAAATATACAATTCACATAGGGAAACAGTTAATATGAATGACTGCACAGTTTGGATCAAAACTATGAAGTAGAGCACCTGGGCGGCTCAGATGGTTAAGTGTCTGCCTTCAGCTCAGTTCATGATCCTGGGGTCCTAGGATCAAAGTGCCCATCAGTCTCCCTGCTCAGAGGGAAGCCTATTTCTCCCTCTTCCTCTGTCACTCCCCCTGCTTGTGCTCTCTCTGTCAAGTAAATAAAATCTTAAAACAAAAACAAACAAACAAAACCTATGGAAGTCACAAAACAGCCAAACTACATATTTAAAGTACAGAGAAAAAAGAGCTATCAACCTAGAAATCTATATCCATTGAAAATATTCTTCAATTATAAGACAACTCAAAACACTGCCACACAAAGGAAAATTAAAAGAACTTAAGAAATTCTTCACTTAATTGAAATGAAACCACAGGGAAATTGGAAACTTCAAGCAAAAGGAACGAAGTATCTGGGTAAATATAAAAAACTATTTTCTCCTACTAAATTATAGGGGCACCTGGGTGGCTCAGTCGGTTAAGCGTCTGCCTTCAGCTCAGGTCATGATCTCAAGTCCTGGGATGAGCCCTGTATCTGGCTCCCGGCAGAGCAGGAGATTGGTTTCTTCCTCCTCCTCTGCCACTTCCCCTGCTTGTGCTCTTCCTCTTTCTCTCTCAAATTAAAAGTAAAATAAAATAAATTATATAAAATATGCATTACTATTGAAAGTAAAACTTATGCATGTTTGGGGAGATTTTATTCCATGTAAAATTAAAACATATGACAAACATACCCCAAAAGGGAGAGGGAATAGGGAACTGTACGGATGGAACTGTATAGTTTTATTTGAAGTGGTAAAACATGAAATCCTAACCGACTGAGCCTCCCACACATCCCATTTATTCTTCATTTTTTAAAAATATTTTATTTATTTATTTGTCTCAGACAGAGAAAGAGAGAAAGAAAGAGAGAGATGGAGCACACAAGCAGGGGGAGAAGTAGGCTCCCAGCTGAGGAAGAAGCCCGATTTGGGACTTGATCCCAAGACCCTGGAATCGTGACCTGAGCCGAAAGCAGAAGCTTAACTGACTGAGCAACCCAGGCGTCTCGTAAAACGGGAAATATAAGTACACTGTAAGAAGTAGGTATATATATTATAATCGATATAGCAACCTCGAAAAAACAATAAAGAAAAAAGATACACCAAAACTGAATACTAAAAATATTCAAATAATCCAAATGATGGCAAGAAAAGAAGAAGAAACAAAAAACAGAAGGGATAAACAAAAGAACTTAAAAATGGAAGGACTAAATTAAATGAATTCAATAATTTCATTACATTTAAATTAAAAGACATTAACTGTCAGACTGTATTTTTAAAGACGACCCAATTATACACTGCCTACTAAATTTCCACTTTAATATAAAAATGTACATATTAATATTGTACATCTATGTATGTATATGTAGGTATGTAATAATATGTACACAGCAATACATATTATTAATATAATATTAATAAAATAAAGAGACACAATATGCAAACACTACTCAAATGGAAGATGAAGAGTACTGACAGAAGAAAGAAAGAACCAGAAGAAGAAAGAAAATGACCAGGGATAAAGACAGACATTACATAATGATAAACGAGTTAACTCACCAAGAAGTAACAACCATAAATAGGTAATACAACAGAGGTAATACAAATACAAGAGGTGAAACTAACATAATTGATACACAAATGTTCAATTACACAATTATAGTTGAAGACTTAACATTCCTCCTCAAAAAACTGACAGAGCAAAGCAAAGAGAGAAATCAGCAAGGTTATAAAAATACTATGAGTCAATAACCTAACTGACATTTAAGACCTCTCCATGCAAAAAAAGCAGAATGTACATTTTTTTCCAAGGGCTATACCATTCACTAAAATATGCCATAAATCTTATCAAATTTAAAATAATCCTTATTAAAGCAAACCTTATCAAATTTAAAAGAACAGAAATTATACAAAGCACACTCACTAAATAAACATAATGAAATTAAAATCAAAATTAGTAAAAAGGGGATTGAAAAATCCTCAAATATCTGTAATCCAACATAAATGTAAATAAACCATGAAAGAATGAAAGACACAAAAACAATAGTAAATCCTAAAGGAACATCAATATGTACAAAACTGATTAAGATACAGAATGTGATCAGAAATATAAGAGCTTTCCTTTAAAGAAGGTAGCAGTTCTAACTGTTAGAAGTGAAACACAGTAAGCTTTGAGAAGCTAATTTCTCAACTACATGATAAACTCTGAGTAAGCAATTTAAGTAGAAGAATGAGGGCTGAGGCAAGGTTGTAGTATCTATTTTTCAACCTTTATTAAACTACAGTTGACAAATAAAATTGTATATATTTAACAAGTACAATGAGATGCTTTGATATACGTACACATTATGGAATAACTAGACTACAAAATTACTACTTACCAAGTAAGTAAGATGACTGTTGTTATAGTCTGCCAAAACACACATAATACAGAATTGGGAAGGGGAGGTAAACTGAAAAAATAAACACCTGATTTGAATGCAAATACAAGGAGGTAGTTTCAAATTTCATTGTAAACAATCATCCATTTTTGTTCTACTTATTCAGGAGAAAGAATAAGCAACTTACTGCTTAAAATGTTAAGGCAAATTAAGTAAACTTCCAAAGCAGAGAGCATCAGAATCAGCCCTGTTCACTGGTGAATTATACCAAACATGTTAGAAAAAAGTGTACAATTCTCTCCGATTCCTTTCAGAGGGTAGAAGCAGAATGATTACTTCTAAACTCACTCTGTGAAGCCAGCATTACATCTCCATCAGAGCTCTACATGACCAGGCACATTGTCAGTGAGCAGTAATTCTGAAAGAAATCTTTTTTTCTGAGCAGGTCTCAATAATGGGTTTAAAATATTCACTAAACCATGTTGTAAACAAATGTGCCATATCCAGGCTTTGTTTTCCTATTTATGGATCACAGGGAGAGTTGATTTAGCATAATTCTTAAGGACCAGAGGATTTTTTACAAAGATTTTATTTATTTATTTGACAGAGACACAGGGAGAGAGAGACTACAAGCAGGGGGAGTAGGAGACGGAGAAGCAGGCTTCCCACTGAGCAGGGAGCCCAATATGGGGCTCAATCCCAGGACCCCAGGATTATGACCTGAGCCAAAGGCAGATGCTTAACGACTAAGCCACCCAAGGACCTGAGGATTTTCTGAATAATCAATGAGCACAGGCTTCAAATTAAAGTCATGAGCTGCATTAGCCCCTAGCAAGAGAGTCAGCCTGTCCACTGAAGCTTTGAAGCCAAGAACTGACTTCTCTCTAGCTGTCAAAGTCCTAGATGGGATCTTCTTCCAAAAGAAGGCTGTTTTGTCTACTTTGAAAATCTGTTGTTTAGTGTAGCTACACTTTCAAGTAGCTAGATCTTCTGGAATAACTGGCTGCTTTACCTTGTAGCAAATGGCCTTTACATTACATTAGCAAAATGGCCTCCTTCCTTAAATCTCAAGAAACTACCTCTGCTAGCTTCAAACTCTTCTCCTACAGCTTCCTCACCTCTCTTGGCCTTCAAAGAATTGAAGAGAGTTAGGGTTTTGCTCTGATTAGGCTTCGGTTTAAGGGAATACTGTGCCCAGTTTGATCTTCTATTCAGACCAAACTTTCTCCTTATCAGCAATAAGGATATTTTATTCTCTTATCATTTGTGTGTTCACTGGAGTAGCATTTTTAATCTTCTTAAAGAATTTTCCTGGGGTGCCTGGGCGGCTCAGTGGGTTAAAGCCCCTGCCTTTGGCTTGGGTCACGGTCCCAGAGTCCTGGGATCGAGCCCCGCATCGAGATCGAGCCCCACATCGGGCTCTCTGCTCAGCAGGGAGTCTGCTTCCTCCTCTCTCTCTGTCTCTGCCTGCCTCTCTGCCTACTTGTGATCTCTGTCTGTCAAATAAATAAATAAAATCTTTAAAAAAGAAGAAGAAGAAGAATTTTCCTTTGCATTCACAACCTGAATAACTGGTGCAGAAGACCCAGCTCTCAGCCTTTCTCAACTTCTGACATGCCTTCCTCACTAAGCTTAATCAGTTCTGACTTTTGATTGAAAGTGAGAAACAAGGAGGTGTGTGGATTGGTTTAAGCATCCAATCTTGATTTCAACTCAGGTCATGATCTCAGGGTAATGAGATCGAGCCCTATGGTAGTGTGGAGCCTAATTAAGAGTCTCTCCCTCTCCCTCTGCCCCTCACACCACTCCCACACATACGCATGTACAATCTCGCTCTAAAAAAATAAGTAACATGAGAAACATGCGACTCTCCCTTTCACTTGAACATGAAGACGCCACTGTAGGGTAATTAACTGTCCTAATTTCAATATTCTTTTTTTTTTTTTTAAATCTTTTTTTTTAAAGATTTTATTTATTTATTTGAGAGAGAGAGTGAGAGAGAGCATGAGCGAGGAGAAGGTCAGAGAGCGAAGCAGACTCCCCATGGAGCTGGGAGCCTGATGTGGGACTCGATCCCGGGACTCCAGGATCACGCCCTGAGCCGAAGGCAGTCGTCCAACCAACTGAGCCACCCAGGCGTCCCCTAATTTCAATATTCTTATGTTTCAGGGAATAGTGAGGCCCAAGGAGAGGGAGAAAGAGAAAAGGTAAGGGGCAACTAGTCAGTGGAACAGTTAGAACACACACATTTTATCAGTTATAGATTAACTGTAGAGATGTAGTTCATGCCACTGCAAAACAATTACAATAGTAACATCAAAGACCACCATAACAAGTATAATAATGAAAAGGTTTGAAATATTTCAAGAATTACCAAAATGTGACACAAAGTGAGCAAATGCTGTTGGAAAAATGGAGCCAACAGACTTGCTCAATACAGTTACAACAAACCTTCTCTTTGTAAAAAAAAAAAGTACAGTCTCAGCAAAGTGCAACAAATTGAAGTGCAATAAAATGAGGTATGCCTATAATTTGAAAACACAAAAAATAAAGGCTAAGGGGAGAAAACTAAGCATATTTTTAAAAAGAGGAAATGAATTATTCTAGGAAAAATAAAATATCATCAAAATATACTTCTTGACTTTCCAGTAAATTAATTTACATAATCACAAAAAAAGTAAACAAGGACACCAATTAAGGCAAAAACTGCCAGCTGCCCACATCATACCCATTTTCTCTCCCTTCTTTAAAATAAAAATCCAGGGGCGCCTGGGTGGCTCAGTGAGTTAAAGCCTCTGCCTTCGGCTCAGGTCATGATCTCCACATCGGGCTCTCTACTCAGCAGGGAGCCTGCATCCTCCTCTCTGTCTCTGCCTGCGTCTCTGCCTACCTGTGATTTCTCTCTGTCAAATAAATAAATAAAATCTTTCAAAATAAAATAAAATAAAATAAAATAAAACTCCAGTATTGTTTGGGGTAGCAATAATATCTAAAATACTCAGCACTGGGGTGGCAGGCTGGCTCAGTCAGTAGAGGATGTGACTCTTGAGCTCAAGGTCATTGTGAGTTCAAGCCCCACGTTGGCGTCAAGCCTACTTTAAAAAAATATAAAAATAAAATAAAGTACCCAGCCCTTGTAGCCCCAATGAGAGCATGTGACTAAATTTTGGCTATTAAGACGTAACTAGAAGCTATAGGGTAGAATTTATAAGCAATGCTCCTTAAGACTCGGGAACAAAACTGGCATGTGCCCTTTCTGCTTCTCCATTTTCCCCTACTTATAAGCAGAAAGAATTAGAGGTTCCTGGAAAAATGAAGAAAGACAGAACTTTCTTGACATAAGAAAAGTCATTTTAGGCTCCCAGCCATCTTGTGAAAGGACTGAAGAGCAAAGAGCCACTATCAGGACAGGATATAACCTATGCATATCAGGGATAATAAATCAATGGTAAGACTCCCAGTGCCAACTCAAAAGTTAAGACTGACCTGATATATACATCCTTGAGTTATCTATGTAGGATCTAACCTCTCTGAGCACTCAGACACGGACCAAATGGAACCAAAGAATTGATGACTGCTGGCCCTCATGACTTTGACCTGGACTCAGTCACCCTCAGATGACTTCTTCCCCCCTTCCACACTATACTCCCCATTGTGCAAGCCCCTACATGAATATGTGCACACTCTTAGTTTAAAACTTCCTCAATTTTGTTGTTCAGGAAAAACTGCTTTGGGAAAGATCCCCAGTGTTCTCCTCTACTTACTGCAAGTAAAACCCTTTCTTTTCCTGTTCTTTGGCTTAGTTGTGTCTTTTGGTTCAATAACCACCAACAGGCAAACCCAGTTTTGGGTAACACTGCCACCTACCGAAAAGCTGAAAGCATGGTAGAACTCTAAAAACTTTCCTGAAGCAAAGGACAAAGAGGGAGCCTTGCTAACTATGAAGTTGCTATCCCTTTCCTGGAAGGTCAATCTCCAGAATTCTTTTATGTGAAAGAAAAATGAACTTTAAGCTTCTTTAAGTTATGGTTATTTCCAGTTTCTTTTATTAGAAATGTAATTCTGACAAATATAAGATACATAAATACTAGATAGAGGGATAGATAAATAGATACACAGATTTAAATAAAAATTATGACAAAAGAATTTGGGGGGGTGTGAAGATGTAAAATGGACTAAAAATTAAATCCTCATCTTGCATAACAGGAAGTCAATATAATGTCCAAAAGAGACTGGGGAAAGAGTGGTAAAAAATAATAATTATGACCAAAATTAAAAAAAAAAACCATAAACCAGCACAGAAAAATGGAGTAAATGCCTAAAATATAACTCCAAAGGTATTTGGAAACTAGCACTAAAAGAGCGAGAGTTGATTCCAGTCCCATCAAGCAGGAGTGCACAGCCAGCATCCTGGCCATGGCCAATCTGGAGCATAGGGTTATTGCTATCAAGCTGGACAGTATATAGTGTGCCCTGGTGGGTGAGATCATCAGGCACTTGGAGCAGCAGGGGTTCCATCTCATGGCCACGAAGCTCCTACAAGCCTCTGAGGAACTCCTGAAGCAGCACTCCATTGACCTGAAGGACCACCCATTCTTCCCAGGGCTGCTGAAGCCCATGAGCTGCAGGCCAGTTGTGGTTATGGTCTGGGTGGGACTGACTGTGGAGAAAACAAAGCAAGTGATGCTTAGGGAGACCAACTCAGCAGATTCTAAGCCAGGCACCAACTGGGACTTTTGGATTCAAGTTGGCAAGAACAACATTCATAGCAGCAATTCAATAGAAAGTACAGAGAAAGAAATAAGCCTGTGGTTTAAACCTGAAGAACTGGTTGACTACAAGTCTTGTGCTTTTGACTGTATCTATGAATAAAACGTGACCAAAGCATCAGTCCCCTTTTTCACTATTTGATGTGTCCCTAGAAATAGCTCTTCAGTCCAGTGACTTGAAAGTAACAGAATCAATCTTTATTTTCTAAAACATACATACCAATATAGCCTTTGGCAACTGGAAAAATAAATAAATAAATAAGAAGGTGGGAGCATGTCATTAAGCTTTCATTATATGCTTTGTCCTGTTTGGCTTTGAAAAACTACTTAAAATTGTATGTTACTACGTAGATAAAAATTAATAACTGCAATATTAACTACTGAATAATTTAATCAGCTACTACAAACTATAGCACTAACATGAAGAAACGACCTTTTCCAAAGAGAAGCTTGGTCTTTGCTCTTCACTAATGGGAGGTGATCTCTAGACCCTTGGAAACAGTCTGTGTGTATTGCCACATATGGTGGCCAGGAGAAGGTAACATCTTCTATGACTCCTTGAAGAGGACTTGAAGTCCTTGGTTTTGACTCCTCCTAGACTCTGCGCAATCCATCTCTTCCCTTGGATGATCTTAATCTGTATCCTTTCCCAGCATAATCTGTATTCCTATAATCATGAGTGTAACAGCTCTCGATGAGTTCTGTGAATCCTAACAAATTGCTGAAACTCAGGGTGGTTATAGAAATCTCCCAAATGGGGACACCTGGGTGGCTCAGTCAGTTAAGTGGCTGCCTTCAGCTCAGGCCATGATCCCTGGGACCTGGGATCGAGTCCCACATCAGGCTCCTTGCTCAGCGGAGAGCCTGCTTCTCTCTCTGACTCTGCCTGCCACTCTGTCTGCTTGCACACACACACACACACACACACACACACTCTCTCTCTCTCTCTCTCTTTCTCTGACGAGTAAATAAAATCTTTAGAAAGAAAGGAAAGAATAAAGAAAGAAAGAAACAAAGAAATCTCCCAAGTGTGCAACTGATGTCAGAAGTCAGGGCAACTGGGTGGATGCTGTGTTTGGCTGACTCTGGGTTACTAAAGAGGAAGGAGAGAAAAGACAAAGGGCAGGAAGGGATATTACATTTCTAAAATGACTTAATAGAATCCTTATTGACTGTTTCATATATATTCATTTAATCCTGATAACCTTAATAGATGATATTATTTCCACCTATATAAAAGGAAATTATATATATATGAAGGTCAAGTAAGTGGGACAATGCCACAGAGCAAGCATATGATAGGTCCAGGATACAAATCCAGCCTTTTGAATTCCAAGGCCCATGCACTTCTCATTATACTATGCCACATCCCTACACCACAACTTCGTTTATCAATTATTCATGGTGCTTAATCTTAATTTTGACATCACTATATGTTTAAATAATCTGTGTGGAGTAATCTAATAGCTACAATCCATGACCAGATCTATGTAGTTCTTTGTAAAACTAGCACAGTTCCATTCAAGCTATTCTTTTTCTTTAAAACATTTTATTATTTGAGCGAGAGAGAGGGAGCATGAGCAGGGGGAGAAGCAGAAACAGGGAAGGAGAGGAAGAGAGAAAAAAATCTCAAGCAGACTCCACAAGGAGTGCAGAACCTGACACAGGGCTCAATCTCGAGACCCTGAAATCATGACCTGAGCCAAAATTAAGAGTTGGATGCTCAACCAACAGGACAACCCAAGTGCCCCTCAAGTTATTCTTTTTTTTTTTTTAAAGATTTTTATTTATTTATTTGATAGCGAGAGATCACAAGTAGGCAGAGAGGCAGGCAGAGAGAGAGAGGGGGAAGCAGGCTCCCCGCTGGGCAGAGAGCCCAATGTGGGGCTTGATCCCAGAACCCTGAGATCATGACCCGAGCTGAAGGCAGAGGCTTAAACCACTGAGCCACCCAGGCGCCCCCCCCCCAAGTTATTCTTGATGAGGAAAAATGAAAGTCACTTCACAGTAAGTCAAAGTTAAATGATATCAAAAAAATATGCAGTGAATTCATCACTGTAAATTAACCTACTACTAAACTCAAGTGCCTATTCACTTCCAGATTTAACACGCAGAAAAAAATTAAATGCAAAAGAAACAGTGAAAACCACTATCAGCACTGAAGTTTACTATAAACAAACCAAAGGAAGCATGAAAAAGAAGTGTCTGCACATTCAGAAAAATGTTTGTCATAACAGTATTACTGATTCATCACATATTACAGCTGTTGCTTTTCTTTGTGGAAAACAAACAAGTTACATTAAAAATTATGTGTAGAATTCAGAAGGTGAATGAAAAAAGAAAAAAAAAACAGTTACTAGGGAAAATATTTAAGAGGAAGACATACTACCATACTGAATTCACAAGGAGGAGGAGAAAAGAGTTTCAGGATAAGTGAAGATTTCTGAAAGTGAGCAATCTGCTATACTGTACATGCAATGCATGAATATATGGGTTGTTTTATTTTGGAAGCATAATTATTTTAAGTCTTATTTTAGAAAAGAATATTAAATAAGGACAAAGACTCAAGTAAGACTAAATGGATGCTACCTTTAATATATAACCAAATTTCTAATATATAGATACCAAACTATCTAATTTTGAGTAGGAGTAACATTCAAAATGGGTACAAAGATGAGAAGCAGGTTCTTTTCTACACTATTGTGATCATCAAAGTCCACCCACCGACACCAACCACACCAGCCCCTGGGCAGAGGGTCATACTGGGCACCAAGGATTCCTCCAGGGCATTCTTGGTTCCACAGGAGACTCAGAACAAAGAATTACTTGGGAGAATGGGAGAGGCAGTGGTGCATCAGAAAAGGAGTCATGTAGCTTACCTGTATGGTAACAACTACATCTCTACGGTCACCAACACCATTTCAACGAATACTGAAAGCATGTTTGCAAGTTTTAGCACAGAAACAGAGCTGTGGCATATATTCTTTCTCAAAGAACAGGATTCAAGTAGCTGAGAAGGGCATGCTATATTCAACTTCAAGAAAGACACACGGAGGGGCGCCTGGGTGGCTCAGTGGGTTAAGCCGCTGCCTTCGGCTCAGGTCATGATCTCAGGGTCCTGGGATCGAGTCCCGCATCGGGCTCTCTGCCCAGCAGGGAGCCTGCTTCCTCCTCTCTCTTTCTGCCTGCCTCTCTGCCTACTTGTGATCTCTCTCTGTCAAATAAATAAATAAAATCTTTAAAAAAAAAAAGAAAGAAAGAAAGAAAGACACACGGAGCAAAAGCAAGAAAGTAGACCCCAAGCTAACTACCTAGTTTCATCAAATTAGTCATGGTAACCTGTGGCCTAGACAAACAGCCTTTACATTCAGTACAATACAAAAAAAAACATTATGAGAGCAAAAGCATTTAAATGATTATTCCCTCAAGGAATATGAGATAAGGTAATAAAATAGTGTGTTACCAGGTCTGTACTTCATATACACTGTTAGTATGGTAGTTAAGAGAGGAACAGTGTGGGCTAAAATATTTAACAATGATTTTGAAGATGCTGGATATGTAAACACAAACACAAGATAGTTAAACAATTAAGAGCCAAACAAAGTTTCTCTGATAACAGGTGAGCCCAGACCAACTAGGATTAAGGTGCATCTCAAATGTGGCAGATGACTTGAGCTGAAATCTTCTAAAATAACAAACCCAATGGTCCATGTACATAGGGCTTCATCTTTGGAAATCAAATGCTATTTTATCCCCGTCACCAAATCAATAGATTTCAGACTAACTTGATTTATAGGGTGCATACATTCACTATTATTATTTACCATTATTAACTGAAACCTGAGTTTTTCTATTTGGCTTAACTGAATATTGGACAAAAAACACAGCCCGCAACATGTTAAATATTTCAAATCAAAATCCACTATTATATAATGGGCTATATTCTCACATATTAAAACAATCAGGATTTTCAGTTCTTGTCATGATGGAATACCTAATGTTGGGATACCATTCTGCTATAAACATCTATAAAAGCTAGACCAAATATACCAAAAAACAAACAAAAAAAAAAGCCCATTTGTAGGCCTTAGACAATAACCAACACAGCACTATGATCCTTGATAGAAGAAAATCAGATAAATCAAATCTCATATTCACAATGGCTTTCTCCTTAAGGGCATTTTCCAAATCATGGTGTAGAGAAACAGAGCCCAAGCAGTGTGGCAGTCCTGCTGGAAGCAAAGACTACAATTAATGTTTGGGGCTGCTAAGGTAGCTGAATGGGGGAGTTGGGGGGCAGATTATTAGAGAGAAAAGAGCCAAAAAGAAAAGGTTACAAAACTATATAAAAATTTCCCTCTGGTGGGGGGACACACGGGACCTCAGTGGTACAATCAGTTCAAGTGTCAGACTCCTGGTTTCAGCTCAGGACATGATCTCAGGGTTGTGAGATGGAGCCCCATGTTGGGCTCTGCTCTGAAATGGGGTCTGCTTAGATTCTCTCTCCCTCTCTTGCAAATAAATAAATAAATCTTTAAAAAAAAATTCCTTCTGGGTTCTCATCTGCCTCCTAGGCAGAGATGAACAGTGTGGGTTAAAATACTTAACAGTACTTTGTTAAACAGGGTGACTCCTAGAAGCCTAGGAGCCTAAAAGCCTCCTATGGGAGGCTTTTAGCTAAACAAAGAGTTCAGAGCTTGCACAGTTCTGAATAAATGAAGTATAGACTAATCAGAGGAGAGAGACCTTGATGAATGCCACAGGTGTTTAGGTGAGACCCTAGTAATCCAAGCCTTAGAATAAAAACAAAATTGAAATAGACATTCCTTAACAAAGCCTAAAACTGAACTTCACAGAATCAAAGTGATCAACTGGCAATTTAACTGCCCGCCCGAATAAAATGCAATTTTCCTTAAAGGAAGATAACAACCCAAAGCTTCTATAATAGGGGTCAGCAAACCTTTCGAGTAAACAGCCAGGAAGTAAGTATTTTTAGGTTTTGAGGGTCACAGTCTCCACTGCACATTCTCTTAAAACAAGAACAAGACCTTTAAAAAAGTAAAAACCATTCTTAGCTCCTGGGCCACACAACAGCCACCAGGCTGGATTTGGCCCGTGGGCCAATCTGCTGTCCACTACTCCACATTATACTCACAGTATCCATCATACAATGCAAAATTAGTAGATATGTGAAGCAGGAAAACTGTTTGATAATCAAGAAACAAAACAATCAAAAGAAGACTTAGGAATGATCTATATATTGGTCTTATGTAAGCACTTTAAAAATAAATGACAAAATATAAAGACAACAGAATTAAAAAACAGAAAATAGATTAAAACAGGATACATTTCACTAGAGAATTAGAATCTATGAAAATGATCACAGAGATATTCTAGAACTGCAAAACATGTGAAATAGAGGAACTCCTTGAATAGGTTTAAAAGCAGAATAAGCACAGGGAAAAAACCCCACAGAATCAGCACATGCAAAGACAGATTAACAGTCACTCAAAGGACAGAAAAAAATTATAAGTAGAACATATGTTAGATGTGATATGTAGTCAAACAATCTAATATATATGTAACTGAAGTACAGAAGGAAAGAAGAGAAAATGGGTCAGAAGCAATATCTGAATCAGTGAAAGATGAGAACTTTTCAAATGTTATAGACATCAACCTACAGATTGAAGAACGTCAGTAAATACCAATCAGGAACAACACACACATAAAAAACCACATATACCTATATTACAGACAACTGACTAAAAATCAAAGAAAGAGAAAAATCTTAAAAACAAAGAAGGAAAGGACCTCTGTCCTGTTCTTCAGGAGAATACAGTAAAAGTTAAAGATGACTTCTTAAGAGAAATATGAAAGCTAATGAAGTGGCATCATTAAACTACTGAAGGAAAAACCTATCAACACAAAATTCTATTGTCCGCAAAAATATCCCCCAGAACATGAGGAATAAAAGACAAAAAGTTGAAAGAATCTATCAAACCTTATTTAAAAAGTAATAAAAGTAGTTCTTTAGGATGAAGGACGATGATTCTAGATGGAAGCATGGATATATAAGAAATGCGTAAGTGCAGAGTACAGATATAAAGGCAAACAATACAGATTATTGTTTAAAGCAATAATAACAATGTCTTACAGGGTTTATAACATATGAGGGGGATGTTAAAATACATAATAATAGCAAAAAAGTAGGAGGCAGGTAAACGTATTTAACTGTTTTTAAGCTTTTTGTATTGGGCGGGTGAACATGTTAAAAGTATTAAAGGAAGACTGATAAGTAAAGACACATTTTGTAATTTCTATGGTAAACACTAACTGTCAGACATTAAGAGGTTATCCCAAAAAAGCTAAGAGAGGAAATAAAATAGAGTAGGAAATACTTAGAAGGGCACAAGAGAATCTTTTTCTTTTTTGGTAAGGGAATCTTATTGTACCTCCACAGATGTATACATATCAGTTTTATACTGAAGATCTATGCTATAGCATGTATATTATAACAAATAAAATCTGTATATAACTTCCAGGGCATAGGGAGACTGATCTGCAGTTACTTTCTACACAGAATCCCCAAAACTAGTTTATAGCTACTTTCGCAATTATTTTTTCCCATTATACTGGGCACTCAGTAATTACCATCATTAAATGGGTAAATGAACAACCCACAATTTACTGTACATCTGCCAAGATAATAAATACCTAATTCTCAAAACTATAAACTTAACAATTATTTTCTTCTTTACTTTTTAAGAATAAACTGGCATTTTTATAATTTCTGTGTATATGTATTTTTAATCAATACTGCCAGGAAATACACTAGGTGTTGGAAACAGTACATAGGTGAAAATATACATATAAAGCAATTAGCATACTGCTCTTTTATGGAATTTTAATTATAATATTCTTCTAAGAAAACATCTGGAACTACAGAACAGATTAAGTCTATTAAATCACAAGCAACAGAAGAGAAGAATCAACCATTTTAAATGTAGGAGTCAGGGGCACCTGAGTGGCTCAGTTGTTAAGCACGTGCCTCAGGTCATGATCCCAGGGTCCTGGGATGGAGCCACACATCTTCCTTTCCCTCTCCCACTACCCCTGCTAGCATTCCTGCTCTCATTGTCTCTCTCTCTCTCTCTGTCAAATAATAAATTCTTAAATAAATAAATAAATAAATAAATGTATGAGTCAGACACATAAATAGGTACTTCACAAATATTCTCATTTTATTCTAAGCATTCTATGCAAGGCAAATATTATTCTCTCTTAACAAATGAAGAATCTAAAACACAAAAAGGTAGAGCAACTTGTGTATAATCACTAAGGTAGTAAGTCTTCACACTAAAGACTTACAAATTCATTACTGGATAACTGTCCAGGAAATCTCTCAGCAGAAGTAAATGTCATTATCAGTAACAAACTTATGTATGACAAATGTGCTACAAGACCTAAGAACCATATATATACACCTCATGAAACACAGTGGGATTAAGGGGAAAAAAAACAAGAAATAAGATAATCTTAACTGTGCATAATTATAAACCTGATTAATAAAGAGTTTCCTAGTGCTTAATATAATATAATTTAGGGAAAAAAATTTTTAACAAAATCTTTAAAGATCAATGACATACTACAACGTTTGCATTTTCAAACACTATGGTAACTGGCAAATTATCACATATTTTTGCACTAAAGATGCCCGGCTGCATTTTAACATGCGATTTTACTTAAAAAAAAAAAAATCGTGGTAAACAGTAAATTTTCCTTCAGGGTAGACACTGTCAAAAATCAATCTGAGCCATATCAAGGTTAAACAAGGGAGACTGGACACAATGTTTGCTTAAGACACACTAAAGTAACAGAAAAGGCAGTAATCAAAGTGAGTCTGTATAAGTAACAGTCTCCTCCATGACCATCTCTCACACCCTTCTTAGAACTACCCATCACTGTAAGAACCAGATTTTTAAAGAAAATAACCCAGTAAGGCTCTGGACTCAGAGACAGCTGCTGATTCATGTTTACTGAGCTGAAAACAGGGAAATCTACGTAAGTGCAAGTCTACATACTCAGCTGAGAGCTCTCCAGTCCCTTTCTCTCACTCAGTTCTAAGAAGACAAATAAGGCTACAACTCCAGGCAGATGATCAGAGGATTCCTCTCCAGGGAAAAGAAATATTGAACTAACCAAATATTATTACATAATTATTTTGTTTGGAGGAAGTATCTGTGTATGGAGCAGGGAAAAGAAGTGTAAGAGATTTTTTTTTTTTTAAGATTTATTTATTGATTTGACAGACAGAGAGCACAAGCAGGCAGAGAGAGGGAAGCAGGCTCCCTGCTGAGCAGAGAGCCCGATGCAGGGCTAGATCCCAGGACCCTGAGACCATGACCTGAGCTGAAAGCAGAGCTTAACCCACTGAGTCACCCAGGTGCCCCAGAAGTATAAGAGATCTAAAGTCTCATCCTTCAAAGTCAGTAAAGAATATGAACAAAAGAGTCAGGAAAAAACAGAAATAATATAAGGACATTTCTTACAACCTGAGTAATAAATATGAGAGAAAAGCTAAATGTGCTGAAAGTGATTTTTTTCTAAGGCAGGAATCTGCTAAGTTTGCTATAACATTCTTAGAACTATTTGGTTTTTTAAATTATATACATGAAGGGCACCTGGGTGTCTCA
The DNA here is from genome assembly GCF_020171115.1 of Neogale vison. Lineage (NCBI taxonomy): Eukaryota > Metazoa > Chordata > Mammalia > Carnivora > Mustelidae > Neogale > Neogale vison. The sequence goes on along the minus strand of NC_058093.1, from coordinate 104,229,087 downwards.
GTTGTTAAGCATATGCCTTCCGCTACGGTCATGACCCCAGAGCCTTGGGATAGAGCCCTGCATCGGGCTCCCTGCTTGCCAGGAAGCCTACTTCTCCCTCTCCCAATCCCCTTGCTCGTGTTCCCTCTCTCTTGCTGTCAATTTAATTAATTAATTATATCTTTTTAAATAAATAAATAAAATTGTATGTTTGAGGGACGCCTGAGTGGCTCAGTCAGTTGAGTACCCAACACTTGGTTTTGGGTCACGAACTCATGGGTCATGGAATCAAGCCCTGCATTGGGCTCTGTGCTTAGCAGGGAGTCAGCTTGAAAGATTCTCTTCCTCTGCCCCTCTCCCCACTCACTCACTCTCTCTTCCCTCTAAAATAAATAAATTTTTTAAAAATCTTGGGGTTCCAAGTGGTACAGCTGGTTAAGCCTCCAACTCTTGGTTTCAACTGGGGCCATGATCTCAAGTCGTGAGATTGAGCCCAAGTCAGGTTCAGCATGGAGTCTATTTGAGATCCTCTCACTCTCCCTCTGCCCCACCTTGCTTGTGTGCTATTTCTCTCAAAAGCAAATAAATCTTTAAAAAAATCTAAATTATAGGGACGCTTGGGTAGCTCAGTCGGCTAAGCTGCTGCCTTTGGCTCAGGTCATGATCCCAGGGTGCTGGGATTGCTCAGCAGGGAGCCTGCTTCTCTCTACGCCTCTGCCTGCCACTCTGCCTGCTTGTGTGCACGCTTTCTCTCTGATAAATAAATAAAATCTTTAAAAAAGAAAAAAATCTTAAATTGTATACATGAATAAACGAATATATGTAAAACAAAACACTTCTGAGGGAATCTGGGTGACACATAAATGACAGTATTTTTAAAGAACTAACATCAAATTTAAATAGGGCTAGAAAATGACACTTAATAACATAATAGTTAAAATGTTGACAAGAGGTGCTAACAGACCTTCTCTCTCTCTCTCTCTCTCTCACACACACACACACACACACACACACACACATTCTCCTGGCTCTGCAATTGCTTTGGCAAGTAACCTAATGACTCTAAACTTATTTTCTCACATATGCAATATGTAAAGTCAATGGAACAATAATCGGGAAAAAATATCCTTAAAATTCTATCCTTTTTTACAGATATAGGACTAGAGAGTGATTATAAGTAAGTCAGGGCACCTGGGTGGCTCAGTCGGTTGGGCATTCTTATTTCAGCTCAGGTCATGATCTCAGGGTCATCAGATCCTGTGCTGGGTGTGGAGGCTGCTTAAGATACTCTCTCAAGGAACCTGGGTGGCTCATCTTGGGGTCATAACAAGAAGATACACATCTTGGGGTCATAACATCAGGCCTGTGCTGGGCTCTGCCCTCGACATGAAGCCTGCTTGGGATTCTCTCTCCTCCTCTCTCTTACTCTACCACCTTACTCATACTCATACTCAGGCAGAGAGGCAGGCAGAGAGAGAGAGGATGAAGCAGGCTCCCTGCTGAGCAGACAGCCCGATGCGGGACACGATCCCAGGACCCTGAGATCATGACCTGAACCGAAGGCAGCGGCTTAACTCACTGAGCCACCCAGGCGCCCCAACATAAAAATTTTTTAAAGAGTCAAAAAGTAAACTGAGGGAAAATTCAATGTGGGGGGAAAAAAAAAAAGGAAAGGAAAGAAAAAGAAAAAGAAAAGAAAATCCCTGAATGCAAAAGCTTTGTTCTCTGTCTTCGAACAGTGCTATCTATGAAGCACCTTAGAACTATACACTGAATAAATTTCCCTTCCATTGATCCTGAGTGTGACCCTGTGATAGCACTGACAAATAGAATATGGTGGAAGTGATATTATGTGACTTCCAAAGCCAGATCACAAAAGGCAATATGGCTACAACCTGGCTCCGACTCTCTCTATGGATGCTCACCTTTGGAATACAGCCACTGTGCTATGAAGAAGCCCAGGGCACACAGATAGATCATAAGGTGTTTAAGCCTCAGCTAAGGTCTCAGATAATAGTCATATGAGTGAATAAACCTTCAAATGTTGCTAGCCTCCAGTCTTTCAGGCTTCTAGCTGAGGACCCATACACGGAGAGTACTACATATTTTAAAGCATTTAATATGTTTCCATTAAATACTTTGTGACTGACAATGAATTCAAGGACATGAGAGAGAAAACACACTCCACAGGCTGGCTACAGTAAAATAAATGATTGTGCCAAAACCACAGTGAAAATGGAACTTCAAACTGAAGCAATGCTAACAGGCTTATCTCAATCCTGTATATGTAAGAGAAAGAAAAAAGGAACTAATGAAGTTATATCAACTCCTTCATTACATCATTTTGGGGGGGGGGGAATATACAGAAAAGGTTTTGATGAGATGAATACCAGATGGAAAAAAAAACACACTTTGGCAACAATGAACATTTCATTTGTGGTACAGAAATCTTGCAGGGAAGGGAATGACTCCAAAAGTTAAGATGTTACAAATTATTGCTTGGTTAATCTCTAAAGGAAACTGAGCAGTTCTCCTTCCCAGTGAATAGAGAGATGCTGGTGAAACTAGCAGCTGCTCACAGTGTCTATCTCTGAGACTTAATGGTACTTGATGGACACAGAGATCAAATACCAGAGATTTGAACTTCCCTCTTAATGTACACAGCATAACTAAAGAGCAATTCACATAGATTAAAATATGCAGCATCTACACAAAAGTACAAAGCAACTCAGACATTCTGAATGACTTGGGTCCAAATACACAGAGGAATAAATATACTACATATCCAAGAGTCAATTTCTCACATTGTTCCTCTTAAACTGTTGATGACCTGAAGTAATGGTAGAAAAAGTTTCAGTACCATATAATATTTATCATTCTAGTAGTAATGCACTCAATTATATTAGAGCTGATATTTAAATATATATAATAAAAACCCATAAATATATTAAATATATGTTTCTCTAAAAGAGCAATTAGTACACTGTTTACTATATTGAAAAATACAACATTCCATTATTAACCAAAGTGCCCAAAAGAAAATATTTTGCTAGATGGGAAACACAGTAAATCCACCTGCAATATTTTGAAACAAATATAAAACTGTAAGTTAAAATGTAAAATAAATATTAATATTAAGAATTATTATTTAAAACCTCCCAAAAGAATTTTAGTGAATCAGTAACAGGAAAAGGGACTCATTTTCTTTTTTTTTTTTTTTCTTTTTAAGATTTATTTATTTATTTATTTGACAGAGATCACAAGTAGGCAGAGAGGCAGGCAGAGAGAGAGGAGGAAGTACGCTCCTGCTGAGCAGAGAGCCCCACGCAAGGCTCAATCCCAGGACCCTGTAACCCACTGAGCCACCCTGGCACCCTGGGACTTCTTTTCTTGTATCAATTCCTAAAACACGAGTTTCCATTAATTAAAACTTTTTATGAAGAACTTCCTTCATTGAATATTATCCCTTGTTGGCAACCTATACCACCTATCTATTAACAGATGACAGAATACAAAAAAAAATTAAAGCTTAACATTTGGAAAAGCACATTAGTTGGGTAAGTTAGATAATATCCTTAAACGTACTGCTCTGCAGTCCCTTTTCCAGTGTGAAACAGCCTGAAGTTTCAGTAAAAAAAGATAAATCCGCAACCATGTTATATGGTAATACAGAAAAATTTAAGCTTAAGAAACTGGTAAGAAAATAAGATTAATATTTTATTTTCCCCAACTTTACTGACATATAATTGAGATATGACATTGTGTAAGTTTAAGATAGGACAAGATGATCTGATACACACACACAGTGAAACAATTACCATGATAAAGTTAATACCTTCATCACCTCACATACTACCTTTTACTGTGTGTTCTGAAAACATTTAAGATTTATTCCCTTAGCAATTTTCAAGTATACAGTACAGTACTACTGACTACAGTCACCATGCTGTCCATATATTAGATCCTCAGAACTTATTCATAACTGGAAGTTTGTACCACTTATTACCAACATCTCCATTTCCCCTACATCCCAACCCCTGGAAACATTTTACTCCCTGTTTCTAAGAGGTCAGCTTTTTTAGCTTCCATTCAGGAGTAAAGTCAGACAGTATTTCTTTCTCTCTGACTTATTTCACTAGGTATAAGCCCATATCCATTCAGGCTGCTATAAATGGCAAGATATCAGCAGATTAGTATTTTATATCACTAGCCAGGTAACACAGTAGGAAACAGATGGAAGGTGTTATTTTGGAGATACAAAAATGAGAAATGAGGAATCCAGTTTAAACATGGACTATATACCAGCTACTATTATTTTCATAATATTTGATTTTTTTTTTAAGATTTTATTCATTTATTTGACACAGAGAGACACAGGGAGAGAGGGGAAACAAACAGGGGAGTATGAAAGAGGGAGAAGCAGACCTTCCACTGAGCAGAGAGCCCAATATGGGGCTCGATCACAGGACCCTGGGACCACGATCCGAGCCAAAGGCAGACACTCAACAAGTGAGCCACCCAGGTGTCCCATAATGTTTGATTTTTGAGGGTGACAGTAGTTCTGTGGTAATTTATAAGATTCCTAAGCTGCTGAAGTACTAAACTTTCAGAAGGTTCAGAGAAAACACACAGAAAAAGGAAAATAAAGCAAATGTGCAAAATGTTAACAACAGAATAGTCTAGCTAAAAGGATGTTGGTATTCATTTTTTTTTTAAGATTTTATTTATTTATTTAACAGAGAGCACACACAGGGGGATTGGAAGAAGAGGGAGAAGAAGGTTCCCCACTGAGCAGGGAGACTGGCACAGGGCTTGATCCCAGAACTTCTGACTCATGACCTGAGGTGGAGGCAGACACTCAGCAGACCGAGCCACCCAGGAGCCCCTGTGGGTATTTATTGTACTATTCTCCCAACTCTTTTGCAGGTTGAAAACTTTTTTAATAAAAAAAAAGGAACACACTCTTGTATAATGAGACAGACACAAGAATGTTGGCAGTAATGTTACTCACAAGGGCCCAAAGCAGAAAAAAATCCGAATATAAACCAACAGTAAACTGGACAAGAAAATGGTGACCAAAAAAATGAGTAAATAAACTGTGGTACACTCATACACTCGAGTACTACACAGCAATGAAAATGAACCAACAACTGTTAGCATGCCACATGGGCAAAAGTCACAATGTTAAGCAAATGAAGACAGATACAAATAGGATGAACAAATATTTGTTAAGCAAATATTTCAGAGAAGACTCAGGTAAGATCTGGACTGTCCTTTATCTTTGTTTAGCAAGTTTTATTCACAGAAAATACAAGGAAGATTATAAACAAGATGTATAAATTATTTAGGAGAACACCCTGCAAGCACATTTATAAAAAATCTCCCATATACTATTGATCTGCTCCACTAACCAGAATGCACTGTTGTCTGTCAACTTCTTGAAAGACCCAGTTTAAATCAGAACTTATACTAGAAGCTTACAAAGCCATACTAAACAGACTTTCTTCACTGAATAAGGCTTTCAAACTGTACTACAATTAAAGTTTTAGTTTTAAAATACCATCTAAACTCAGATCTATAACCAGAAATTATTAGGAAAAAAAAAGACATAAAATACTTACATTAACTTTGAAAGCTTGTACAGTGTTATCCAGAAGAAGGACGTTGCAAACCACCTCAGTATGCTGTCTGTCTCGGGCCAACTCTGATGCTCGTACATTGTAGGTTCTGCCAGCAGGCAATCGGAAACGTGAGGTCATTACTGTCCACACTCGGTCTAAGTTGGAAAAAAAAAAAATTCACTAAATAAAAGAATAGCTGAAGATATGAAGTAGTGTAAAACACCAAGGTTATTATATAAAATTTGCAACTAACACTTAAGTAAAAAGCAATTATAACTTTTGAAACACTAATAAAAATCCTATGTATAAAAAAAGGTACTGTATATAATTCATCATTTGAACTACATATTCAAAATGCTTGGAAGAGCTTTATTTTAAACTGTTCCATTGAGAAGACAATACACAAATTATTCAGGAAGTCATAATCCAATTCAAAATATATAAATTTGGGAGTAGCCAAAAATCGGGTAGGAGAATATGCCACCTTGTGAAGTTGGACATTACTCACTGATACAAATATTTAAAAACACTGTAGAATGGAAGCAGGAGGGAAGACTGTTTACCTCTAAAGGACCTTTACCTTTAGTAAAATTAAGATCTGGGGGAAGAATGGGAGTTTGTTCAATTTTTTAAAATACAATAAACTCTTGATTTTAACTATACTCAAATTTAAACTAATTCTAAAAGGATTATTCTTATTATTCTCAAGAAAACTAAAATAGAAAACATAAGGCTACAGATCTTTGCTTCTCAAATTTTAACCTAAAAGGGGAAAAAAAAGACACTGCCTATAAAAGAACAGATAACACACTGATATCTGCAGTACTTGATGTTAAAAGGCAATGAAGATGCGGAGGAGGCAATGAAGATGTAGCTTTGAAGTTTTGAAAATTATATGAAACACAGAATTATATACCAAAAACATTAGCATTCATGTGGGGAATAAAGCTAAAGATATTTTCAGACATTCAAGAATTCAAAGTTTAGGGACGCCTGAGTGGCTCAGTTGGTTGGGCAGCTGCCTTCGGCTCAGGTCATGATCCCAGCGTCCTGGGATCGAGTCCCACATCGGGCTCCTTGCTCGGCGGGGAGCCTGCTTCTCCCTCTGCCTCTGCCTGCCATTCTGTCTGCCTGTGCTCGCTCTCTCACCTCTCTCTTTGATAAATAAATAAAATCTTTAAAAAAAAAAAAAAGAATTCAAAGTTTAAAATCCACAAAACTTCCCTTTTAAAGACGATTAGAGAAAGGAAATAGGATGTATTAGAAACACAAGTATACAGAATTTTTAAATATGGCTAAGAAATAAGTAAGATATTTGAACAATGAGTAAGCAAAAAATAATCAAAGAAACACCAATTCAAATCAGTGATATTCAGTAACTGCAGCTGACATCACTGACTGTTCATGTCAAAAAGATTAAAGCTAAAAAAAAAAAAGTCAGTGTTATACAAGTATGAGATATGTATAAGGAAAACAGCTTTAGCAGTTAACAAAGAAAGGCTAGCCAAGTAAGATTCACCAATTAAAAGACAGGGATTGGTGGTTTCTGGTTCCACATGTTAAGAGTCTGCAAGTCTCTCTATTCCACTTTCACAAGTAAAAAGTTGAACAGACTGGAAAATCACCAAGGCTGCTTGGATTCACAAGAGAGAGAAGACACAGGGCAAACAACTGCCCCCAAGACAAAAGAGATAGGCAAATACAAAGGATCTCAAGTAGAGACTCACAAGCAGAAACCACCAAGGAGCCAGTACATGGGTAAGAAAATCTGAACTGTAACCGGCAAATTGTAGGAGGCTTGATGTGGTCAATTCTGAAAGTTAAATAGTCCAGGGGGCCCAGTCACAGGAGGACTCCCACAATACGGTGAAATTTACTTCCAGGAATCCAACTAGACTGCCACAGTAAATATGGAGAAAAATAGCCTTAAGCTTTCTGCCGGGGATGAACACACACACACACACACTCTAGTCTTCCAGTGGGAGAATGGAAATAATCAACTCCAGCCCACTTTAGCCATTTTGTCCCATTTGAAAGGAGAAAAAAAAACCCGAGAAACCCAGTGACATTCATAGTCCAGAGACACAGGCTCACTAAAATACTGAGACTTAACCAGAGGATTACAGAGTGTTTTTCCTCCCTACCTATTAAAGGCCTATTTACATTAGTTCCTCTTACCATGACATCATGCCTGTCTATCGAGAAAAATTTACAGGGGTGCCTGGCTGGCTGTCAGTTGAGCATGTGACTCTTGATCTCAGTGTTTTAAGTTCGAGCCCCATGTTGGGTGTAGAGATTACTTTAAAAAAAAATTTTTTTTTAAGATTTTATTTATGACAGAGAATGATAGCACGAGAGGGAACAGAAGCACAGGGGAGCTGGAGACGGGGAGCCTGATATGATACTCAATCCCAGGATGTTGGGATCATGACCTCAGCCGAAGGCAGACACTTAACAACTGAGGCACCTAGGCACCACTAAAAATAAAATCTTTATTTAAAAAAATATATATATATTTAGAAGGCATACTAAAAGGCAAAAAAAAAAAACACTACTTGAAAGGACAAAGCAAACATCAGAACTAGACATGAAAGGGATTTTGGAATTATCATACAGACAATTTAAAACTATAACTAATACGTTAAAGGCTCTAATGGATATTGTAGACAGCATGCAGAACAGATGGGCAATGTGAGCACAGAAATGGAAATCTTAAGAAAGAACCAAAAAGAAATGTTACAGGTAAAGAATACTAACACATATGAAGAATGCTTACTGACAGACATGTATTAGGCACAACAGAGGAAAGAATTTCTGAGCTAGAGGATATATCAAGAGAATCCTCAAGAAGCAGAAAGCAAAAGGAACAAAGACTAAAAAAAAACAGAAAACAAAAAAACCAACACCTGAACTCTGTGGGACAAAAACAGGTGTAACATGGATACATGAAGAGAAGAGAGGGGCAGAAAAAAAAACATATTTGAAAGAATAATGAACTTACATGAACAATAATGAATTCCCCAAATTAATGTCAGACATCAAACCATAGATACAAAAAACTCTGAGAACACCAACAAGGAAAAATGTTCAAACAAACAAACAAACAACCCTGCCTATACCTAAGCAAATAGTTTCAAAACTAAAAATTTAAATTTAAAAATCCTCGAAGAAGTCAGAGGGAAAAAACAGCTTACTTATTGAGGAGAAAATGTAAGAATATATCTGACTGCTTAAGCATGCAAACAGAAAGTAGGGTGAAATATTTAAAATATTGAGGGGAAAAAACCTTACAGACGTAGAATTCTATATCCTGCAAAATCATCCTTCAAAAAAGAAAGAGAAATAAATAGCTTCTCAGACAAAAAAAAAAAAAAAAGAAGAAGGAGGGGGGAGGATTTGTTGCCAGTAGACCAGCCTTGCACAATATTTTAAAAGAAGTTATTTAGAGGGAAGTAAAATAATAGAGGTCAAAATTCAGATCTACATAAAGAAAAGCATCAAAGAAGGGAATAGACCTGATGTGATGAGCACTGGGTGTTATATGTAACTAATGAATCACTGAACACTACATCAAAAACTAATAATGTACTATATGTTGGCTAACTGAACTTAAAAAAATTTTTTAAAAGTTACGTGAATGTTATTTTAAAACTTTTTTCTTATTCTTAATTAATCAAACAGATAACAGTACAATACCCTCTACATGAGTGTGGCAAAGACTTAAGAAATTTGATGAGATTTTTTTCCTTCCACAATTAGAAGGGTGATGATTCTGCAGATGTGATTAAAGTCCCAAGTCAACTGAGTAAATCAAGAGCACCCTTGGTGGGCCTGACTTAGATGGAAGCCCTTAAAAAACCAGGAACTTCCTGAAGTAAAAGAAATTCTACTGCTGGCTTTAAAGACATGGTATGCCATGTTGTGAGACAACAGTGAAAGGGCCTCTAGGAGCAGACAGACAGCAAGAAACTAAAGACCTCAGCCCTACATTTCATTGTATTCATCAACAATCACATGAGCCTGGAAAAGAACCCAGGCTCCCAAAGTTCAGTCAACATCTAGACTGCAACTATGTGAAATACAACCAAGCTGCACCCATCCTCGTGACCCATGAAACTGGAGGAAAATCAATGTGTTGTTTTAAACCGTCAAATTTGGGTAATTCATTATATATCAATAGAAAACTAATACACGTTTCACGATGGTACTACTCAATCAACAAATATTCACCAAAGATAGAAAATATGAAACAATGAGGCACCTGGGTTAAGCATCTGACTCTTGATCTCAGCTCAGGTCGTGATCTCAGGGTGGTGAGTTCAAGCCCCACACTGAATTCCACACTGGGCGTGGAGCTTACTTAAAAAAAACAAAAAGAATCTTCAAATAGAAAAGACTATACACTTACTGATCAAAAGCATTAAAAATTTAATGGATTTTCTCTCATACAAAGACTTATTGTAAAGCTAAAAAGAAAATATGAAGCAACACACACAATCACCTCTTTGTGCATGTTCCACTCTTGCCTGTAATGGATATATGTATTTCTCTTCTCCCCAATCCTGCCTTCCCTTCACCTGGGGTGAGTGGTCCAGACAAACAAAGTGGGCAAAGACCTTAGAAATTCATAAGTAACAGCAGAATCAGCAAATCAGGTTTAACAGTAGGAGGAGCTACCAAAAAAAGAACACTGGTTGATGTCACAAAGGTATCACAATGTCAAAGAATGGTACAGGAATGACAAGATCAAAAGATTTCAATGTATTCTGCCAAAACCAGTCTTCCCCATTTACTGGCACATCTACTTTTGACATTTGCACTAGAACTTAGATTAATGGTTTCAATGAAATTTCTTTTTTGTTTGTTTCAATGAAATGTCTATGTAACTCACCCCAGATACCATATGAGAATCTTCCAGTCTTGAAAAGTACCTACCTTTAAGATACATACTACTTTACAAATGGCACAATTATGCCAGTGACAACCTAACTGCCCATAAGTGATAAGAAATATAACAATAAGCCAAATAAGTCTAGTCAGAATTTTCATTACATCTTGAAAACACACTCCCGAAAGGTTACGAGAGCCTTAATATAGGACATTTGGCTTGCAGGTAAGTATCTGCCTTTCTCAGAAGAGACACCTTTTCTAGAGCACTTCCAACTTTTTTTATTCACTTATGAGAGCAAAACGTTCTTTTAGAGATGCTAAGAGAACATAACTCCTTAAAGTCCCAGTTGAGCAAAATATCAAATGTTTCTAGTGGGCTCTTCTGATCATCCTCTATGCTACATAAAAACTTTCAAAAAGTCACTGAAGGAGACTATATGAACAAACACAGACTATCCGTTTTTCAAAACTCTTTATTACTTTTCTCCTTAATGACTACTCACCATAGTCTAGTTTATGTTATCTCACACAACTTTCTAATTGTGTGAGGGAATGCTAATATCATGCTTTTTTTTTTTTTAGTTTATTTACTTATGTAAGTAATCTTTACAGTCAACATGGGACTCGAACTCATAATTTCAAGATTAAGAGTCACTCACAATTTCAAGATTAAGAGTCACATGCTCTTCTGACTAAGACAGCCAGGTGCCCTTTATGCTTTAAATATTATAATTTTAGGGGTGCCTTGGTGGCTCAGTGGGTTAAAGCCTCTGCCTTTGGCTCAGGTCATGATCCCAGGGTCCTGGGATTGAGCCCTGCATCCGGCTCTCTGCTCAGCAGGGAGACTGCTTCCCTTCCTCTCTCTCTACCTGCCTCTCTGCCTACTTGTGATCTCTCTGTCAAATAAATAAATAAAATCTTTTTAAAAACAAATAAATATTATAATTTTATTGTGAATACTATTTACAAAGTGAAGGGCAAACAGCACTTTTCAATATTTTGAAAACCAATTAACATTAAGCAAATACTTTATTGGGTATTGCTTCCATTTTTAGCAAAAACAAACAGAACACTGAGTAGCCTTTCTACAAATATGTAGTTATTTAGAAAACTGAGTCACATGTTTTTAGAGACAACCCAAATCTACTCTTGGACAACATACTTACATAAACATATCCTGAAAGTAACCCATCTATTGGTTCCATGTTTAAACAGGTTTAGTAGATTATACGTAAGGTTAAAAGCCACTGTTCTTTACAGACCAGAGAAACCTAAACTTGGCTACCCTAAGTAGGAAACATTCAAACAAAAAGCACTCATAATAGGACAGTAGAAAATTACAATTAGCATATATAAATGTTCTTATAATAGAACAAAATGTACCTACCCTCCTCAAAATCTCATGTTTCTTGTACTTATTATGTTCATGAAGAAAAATGTTTTTCAGACTTGTATCTTTTAATTTTTAAAGATTTATTTTTTATTTATTTTAGAGAGAGAGCAAGCAAGCAGGAAAGTAGGGGGAGGGACAGAGAAAAAGGGAGAGAATCTCAAAAAGACTCCCCACAGAGCACACAGCCCAACTTGGGGCTCAATCTCAAAACGCTGAGAACATGATCTGAGTGGAAATCAAGAGTCGGATGTTTAACGGACTGAGCCACTCAGGTGCCCCCAGACTTACATATTTTTTAAAATTACACAATAAAGCTTTATATACAATCTCAAGTAGCTATTAATGCCAAAAGATTCTTCTCAACCTCAAATCGAGAACAATAATGGTCAGAAAGTATTTAAGATAAAATTAACTAACTTTAAAAGGATAAATTTACATTGCTAAGGCCAACTACAAAAATGGACTATTCTAAATATTCAATAGTCTAAAATGTGGATTGTCACAAGATGCTGGCTTCCCATTAACATATAATAAAACCTTACTAGTTTACACCCTGCTAACTGAGAGCTTTAAATAACTTTATTTTGATTATTTGATGAGAAAAAAATTCATTAATAGTAATCTTTAAGTTTCTAAAAAATTTTTTGAAAAGAACAGATATTTCTTCAAAGAAGACATAGAGATGGCCAACAGACACATGAAAAGATGCTCATCATCACTTACCATAAAAGAAATGCAAATCAAAGCTACAATGTGATATCACTGCACATTTGTCAGTGTGGCTAAAATCAACAACACAAGAAACAAAAGGTATCGGTAAGAATGTGGAGAAAAAGGAACACTCATACACCGTTAGTAGGTATGCAAACTGGTGTAGCCATTGTGGAAAACAGTATGGAGGTTCTTCAAAAAGTTAAAAACAGAACTGGCCTACAATCTAGCAATCACACTATTGGGTATTTACCCAAAAAAACAAAATAACACTAATTCAAAGGAATACATGCACCCCTATGTTTACAGGAGCATTATTCACACTAGCCAAATTATAGAAGTAGCTCAGGTGTCCATAGACTGACAAATGGATGGAGGACACACACACACACACACACACACACACACACACACAGGAATATTATTCAGCCATAAAAAAGGAGTGAAATCTTGTCATCTGCAACAACATGGATGGAGCTGGAAGAGTATAATGCTAAGCAAAATAAGTCAGAGAAAAGGCAGATGCTGTATGATTTCACTCATATGTGGAACTTGAGCAATAAAACAAATGAGCAAACCAAGAAACAGACTTTCACTTATAGAGAACAAATTGATGATTATCCAAGTTAGGGTAGGAGATGGGGGAAATAAGTGATGGGGATTAAGGAGGGCACTTGCTGTGATGAGCACTGGATGGAGTATGGAAGTGTTGAATCACTATATTGTACACCTGAAACTAATATACACTGTATGTTAACTAAGTGAAATTAAAATAAAAACACAAAAAAAATATTAAAGAAAAAAAAAACTTTAAAAGAATAGACTGAGTTTTATATTCACATACCTAAAAAGCATCCTTCCCATTAAAAAACATTAGGAATAGGGGCGCCTGGGTGGCTCAGTGGGTTAAGCCTCTGCCTTTGGCTCAGGTCATGATCTCAGGGTCCTAGGATCAAGCCCTGCATCAGGCTCTGTGCTCAGCAGGGTACCTGCTTCCCCCTCTCTCTCTGCCTCTCTGCCTACTTGTGGTCTCTGTCTGCCAAATAAATAAATGAAATCTTTAAAAAAAAAAAATTAGGAATAAATTTTTTTAAACTACTTTATTTTTTAAAAGTAATCTCTTTGCCAATGTGAGGCTCAAACTCCCAATCCTAAGATCAAGAGCTGAATGCTCTACCAACTGCATGTGCCACCCAGGCACCCCAGAAATAATTTCTAAGTATACTACCAGTAGATTCAGTCATATGTTTGTTCAGCAAATATTCGTTACATCGCGCCAGGCACAGATCTAGGCCCTTGGCATACATCAGTTGGGGGTGGGAGGACACAAATCCCTATTCTTATGGAACTTAACATTCTAGCATAAAATATTTCACTTTTGTAGTCCTTATAATTAACATTATATTTCCCTCCATAACCTCCTACCCCATCCATACCTTATAGGATGCTGGGCAGGAAATAAGTATTCCTTGAAGTGACCAAATGAAAATTATAAGAAACTAAGTATATATTCTGGGCTATTCTCATCTTGTATATATTAGAATCTTCAGTCTGAAGTACTTAACTTAGAATCTCAGCATTGAAAAAAATTTAAAAATAAAAATAAAAATAAATTTAAAAAATTAAGAAAGAATCTCAGCATTGTTCCCACTACTCAGATTCTTTAGTACTGAGTTACTTTCTTGGGAAACTTACACTTAAACACTTCAGATCTGAAGCATAAATGAACTGTCTAATCAGTTCTTAAGACTTCTCCATAAAATGGTATCTTCACTTACAAGATTTAGTTACCAATAGATTATCACACTTCTTGCCCCATTTACTTTCATTTCATAAAGCAATAATTCTACTTGATTTCTGAAGAAGTTTATTACTTGAAAATTCTAAATCTGTGAAAAAAAATATGCTAAACCTTCCATGATGTTTTAGAAGAAGTTCAAATAAAATTCTCCATTACAGCTTTCTTTTTTCATCTGGAAAGTGTTTCAGTGAAATTGATATACAGGTACACAACTGCTTTCAGTGGAAACGAGACCATCTTTTTTAAGAAAACATTTAAGAATTGTGGTCTACAAAAATATTCAGTCCTTTATACTCAATGTAATAATATAAATTTAAACATTCTAAAAGACCTAAAATTATGATAAATCTTTTTATGTCTATATGCATTAAAAATCTGTACATATTAAGTAAAAAGAGCTGAACATATACGGTGATACTCGAACTAAAAAAATATGGACACATATAGTTAAGAGACAGAAAAAGCACTTGGGCTATTCACATAATGATTAGTGAATTAAAACTGTGAGATAAAATTGTTTTCTATTTAGAATTCTATTTAATGTTAATACAATGTTTTCTGTTCAACGAAAGCACATTCTTTCTGACTTTAACTTCAAAGGACAAAGTGGCAAACAGTTTATTTTTCAATCATCATAAATATAGATTAAAGGGTTTGGCTGTCACAGAGAGACAAATGACATGGCTCAACAGTAGCTAGAAAGGAGTAAGAGAGATGAAATGGGTGGTAGAGAATCAAAGCAAGGACAAATAAATCTTCCTTGACCTGATAAAGGCCAACATGGAAAACACAGCTAACATTATACTGAACACTAAAAAATGGAATGCTTTATGAGTAAAAATCGGAACAAAACAAGAGTATCACGGTCCCTGGGTGACTCAGTTGGTTAAGCGGCTGCCTTCAGCTCAGGTCCTCATTTCAGGGTCCTGGGACTGAATCCCACATCAGGCTACCTACTCGGCAGGCAGTCTGCTTCTCTCTCTACCTCTGCCCCTCCCCCTGCTCCTGCATTATCTCCACACACACACGCAAATAAATAAAACACTTTTTTAAATTTAAAAGCAAAAACAAGGATATCTATCAGCTCTCATCACTGCTATTCAGAATTGTACTGGAGAAGTGAGCCAGAGCAATTTGGCAAAAAAAGGAAATACGAGTTAGAAGAAGGAAAACTACCAATATTTGCAGATGACATAACCTACTACATAGAGAATCTGAAGATATCTACAAAAAAAAGCTTCTAGAACTAATAAGTGGGATTACCAAAGCAAAATGTAACATCAAAATGTAAAAAAAGAATTGTATTTCTACAAATTAGCAACAACAAAAATTGTAACTTAAAAACAATATAATTTACAATAGCAATGAAACTGAAAACTTCAAAACACTACTGAGAGAAATTGAAGAAAATATGTAAAGAGATATGCTGTGTTCACAGTTTAGATAATCTATAGATTCAAGGCAATCTCAATAAAAATCACAGCAGGCTTGCTTGTAGAACCTGACAAACCAATTCTAAAATTCAAAAGAAAATGAGAGACTTGAATAGAAATTGAAAAGATTTGAATTGAAAATAGTTGAGGGGCACCTGGGTGCCTTAGTCGGATAAGTGTCTGACTCTCAGTTTCAACTCGGGTCATGATCTCAGGGTCATGAGATCAAGTCCAGGATCAGGATCCACACTCAGTGAGGAGCCTGCTTGAGATTCCCTCTCGTTCTCCTTCTGCCCCTCCCCCTACTCGCATAAACACATACTCTCTAAATAAATAAATCTTTAAAAAAAAAAAGTTGAAAACAACTTTGAAAAAGAAACACAAAATGGGAGCCTCAATCTACTGATTTTAAGACTCATTATAAACTACAGAAACCAAGACACTACACTGTCACCAAGATCATCTTAACAGACAGAGGAATGAAACAAAACAGAGTCCAGAATAAGGCCCACACATATACAGACAACTCAATTTTGACAAAGATATACAGGCACACATCATTTTATTGTGCTTGGCAGATACTGAGTTTTTACAAATTGAAGGTTTGTGGTAATCCTGCATCCAGCAAGTTTACAGTACCACTCTTCTAACAGCATTTGCTCACTTCATGTCTTTCTATCACATTTCCATTAACTCTCTCAATATTTCACATTTTTCTTTATTACTATATTTGTTGTAATGATCTGTGAGCAGTAAGTACAACTCACTGAAAGCTCAGTAATTGTAACTCACAGAATTTTTTAGCACTGAAGAATTTTTTAACTATGTATTTTTAAAATGTTATTATTTACTAGAGAGAAAGAGAGTATAAGCAGAGGGAGGGGCAGAGAGAAAGACTGAGAAGTAGACTCCCTGATGAACAGAGAGCCCGACATGGGGCTCAACCCCAGGAGTCGGGGATCATAACCTGAGCTGAAGGCAGACCAACTAAGTTGGTAACTAAACCAACTAAGTTATCCAGGCACCCCAAGATATGTACTTTTTTTTTTTTTTTAGAAATAATATTACTGCACACTTAACAGACCACAGCCTAGTGTAAACATAATTCTAATATGAACTAGGAAACCAAAAAATTCATTTGATTGGCTTTATTGCAATATTTGCTTTATTGTGGTTGTCTGGGATGGAACCCACAGTGTATCTGGGGTATGCCTACAAAAATTCAGTAGAAAAAGGCTAATAATGTCGAAAGATGGCTGAAAATATGCAAAAAAAAAAAAATAAGTGTACTTCAATCCATACCTTGTACTGTATGCAAAAATTAACACAAAATGGATCAAAGATCTCTCCAGAATCTAACACAATAAAATTTCTTAAAGAAATAGGATAAATCCTTGGTGACCTTAGATTGGGCAAATTATTTCTTAGAAAAACCACCATAAGCATGACACTTAAAAGAATAAATTGATATTTTCTAATTCATCAAAATTAAAACATCTGCTTTTCAAAAGACACTGCTAAAAGAATGAAAAGACTAGCCAGAGAGTGGAAGCATATTATCAGATAAAGGAGTTGTACCCAGAATATATAAAGAACTCTCGGAACTCAGTATTAAGAAAACAAAACAACCTCATTTAAAGACAGACAAAAGACTTAAAGGGATATTTCATCAAAGAAGATATACAGATTGCAAATAACCACACAAAAAGATGTTCATCATTAGACATTAGGTATGCGCAAATTAAAACCATAAAACAATTTTCCTACATACTCATCAAGACAGATAAATAACAGAACACCAACTGCTGCGAAAGACAAGGAAAAAGTGGGTCTCTCATTCACTGCTGGTAGGAAAATAAAGTGTTACAACAACACTAGAAAATAGTTTGGCACTTTATTACAAATTTGAACCTACTTCAACTCTATGAGCTATCCAGGTAACAAATACAAATGTCCGTATAAAGACTTATATTTGTTATAGCTAACCACTGGAAACAAAATAAATGTCCATTAATAGGTAAATGGATTTATTCACATGTGGTACATGTTTATTCACCTGTGGTATATTAATAAAATAGAATACTAGTACACAATAAAACAGAAGTATTGATATTCACAACAATATGGACAGGTCTCAAAATACTTGCTCAAAGAAGCTAGATCAAAACAAGAGTACATAGGGCGCCTGGGTAGCTCAGTGGGTTAAAGCTTCTGCCTCAGGTCATGATCCTGTGGTCCTGGGATCGAGTCCCACATTGGGCTCTCTGCTCAGCAGGGAGACTGCTTCCTCCTCTTTCTCTGCCTACTTGTGATCTCTGTCTGTGAAATAAATAAATAAAAATCTTGGGAGGAAAAAAAAAAAGAAAGAGAGAGAGTACATACTATACAATTCCATCCGTATAAAATTCTAAAAATCACAAAGTAATCTTTGGTGACAGCAGAACAGCGGTTGCCTAGGGTCCAGCAATATGGTGAGAGAGATTACACTAGGGGCAAAAGGAAACTTTTGGGAGTAATGAATATGTTCATTATACTGAGTGTGGTGATGGTTTATGGATGTATAAATATGTCAAAATATGTATAAATATATCAAACACTATATTTTAAATATATACACAGTTTACTATACACTATTATACTTCAATAAAACTGTTAAAAACATACAGTCAAACCACTTAAGAGACAAAATATGTAGAGAATTTTCACATTCTGATTCATAATCTGGTATATAACAAAATTAAATTTAATTTAACAATGCATATTTGGGCCAGGTTCTTCATCATGTTAACATGACTGATTTCTTCTAACAGTGGCAAATGCTGATGATGCAAATTAAAATTTTTATTCACTTTGAACTTCAGATGTCACAGGATTGGATACAGAGATTGTTCTATACATAACAACATTAAGACCTGTTATTAAGAAAATAAAAGATGACGGAGCACCTGTGTGGCTCAGTTGGTTAAATGTCTGCCTTTAGCACAGGTCATGATCCCACGGTTGTGGGATCAAGTCTGGCACTGGGCTCTCTGCTCAGTGGGGAGCCTGCTTCTCCCTCTCCCTCTGCCACTCCCCAACTTGTGCTCGCTCTCTCTCAAATAAAGTGCCTCAGTCTTAAGCATCTGCCTTCAGCTCAGGTCACGATCCCAGGGTCCTGGGATGGAGCCCCAGGTCAGGCTCCCTGCTCGGCAGGAAGCCTGCTTCTTCCTCCTCCCACTCCTCCTGATTGTATGCATTCCCTTGCTGTCTCTCTCTGTCAAATAAATAAATTAAATCTTAAAAAGAAAGAGAAAGGAAGAAAGAAAACGACTAGATGTTTATTCTCTTTAACTCATTTCTGCCTCATTTCCTTCATCTACAGAAATGTCAAAGTAATAGCATTCACCACAAAGGGTTATTTAAGGGACCATGATATAACACAGGTACTACACTCGAAGCAGAAATACAAACTGATTAATCTTCAAGTGGTTAATTTACTCCCAAAGAATAATTTATAGAATTATATTAAATGGTCCTACACAGAATAACCCAAATATAAAGGAAAGAACTTTTTGTTTTCAATTTAGAAATTTTGTGAAATAAAAGGGCACAGCTTAAAACTAGATCATAATTTCCATAATCATAAATCAAACCTTCTATTAATGTCATAATTCATGCTTGCAGGAACAAAATGTCACTGAAAATAAAATATATTTATATGATCAAAGCAACAAAAGGAGGAAACAAATAGGGAAGAAAAATTAACTTGGAGGGACGCCTGGGTGGCTCAGTTGGTTGAGCAGCTGCCTTCGGCTCGGGTCATGATCTCAGCGTCCTGGGATCGAGTCCCACATCGGGCTCCTTGCTCAGCAGGGAGCCTGCTTCTCCCTCTGCCTCTGTCTGCCATTCTGTCTGCCTGTGCTCGCTCTCTCCCTCTCTCTCACTCTGATAAATAAATAAAATCTTTAAAAAAAAAAAATTAACTTGGAAACTAGTCCAATGGTTCTTAAAGTATCAGTTTCTAGAAAAGATGAACATGTTTCATGTTAATATTTCATAAACTTTACTTATATTGGCCCTGGTTACACTATTTGCTACATAAAATGTTCATCCAATTAAGAAAGCAGTGAATTGAGTTCAGACTCACATTAAGTATAAACCAGAGCATGGAAAAATTGGGGGTATCAATTAATTGAAAGTAATTAAATTTAACTACCTTTGGTTGTATTCAAATTTCTGTATTTCTACCCACCTGATGTTTTCAAAGTAGTTATCTATTAAAAGTAACTTTCTAATTTTAAAAAAAGGGGGAAAAATGGAGGAAGCACTTCCAGCAGAGTAAAGACCTCTGAAAATCCACTCCTTCATAAAAGCAGAAAGAATACTGGTAAACTCTTGATTTTGGCTAAGGTCGTGAGATGGAGCCCCATGTGGGACCTGCTCCGCACTCAGCAAGGAGTCTAGTTAAGACTCTCTCTCCCTCTGTCCCTCCCCGCTCTCACACTCTCTCTCTCAAACAAATAAATAAAAGGATAAATCTTTTTAAAAAAAGAATTCTGTAGCTGAAGGTAAAATAATTGATATAAAAAATTCAATAAAAGAGCCCAACAGAAAGTTGAGTTAATACAGAAAAGAATTAGTGAACTCGAAAGTCAGTCAGTTGAGAATATTCAATTTGAGGAATAGAAGGAATAAAGAATGAAGAAAAATAGTCTGAGACCTGAGAGACACCATCAAGTATACCAACATACTCATAATGGAAGTCTCAGAAACAGTCAACTAGAAAGGGGCAGAGAAAATATTTTAAGAAACAATGGCAGATGCCAAAGTTTTAGCCAAAGACATCTTCCTCCTTTTATTGTTTCAGCATTCTGTTCTGCACTGTGGACTGGCTCTCTTGCCCCAACCCTGGGCAGTGTCCCCTGGCCAGGCCCATTCATGGGTCAAGGCCTCTGGGGGCTCAAGGAAGGCTGAGCTGCTCGGTCTTTTCATGGGTCTTGCTAAGGAAAGTAGCATATGTGCTTTAAAAATAATCCTTTTGAAAAGAATTGAGAAGAGAAATGTATAATTTTATCTCATTTTTAATATTTTGGTCTAGCAACTTATGATACATAGATGACAATTTTGTGAGTTTTTCAAATGTGTGTACAGATATTTGTAAATATGACTCTTTTGTAATTAACTCATGCACAGCCTCATCCTGTAGAGTTTAACAATGAATGTGCAGGGAACCTGCCCCAGGCTTCTAGGTGGTTCCTGGACTTACAGCCAGGCTTATGTGGCGCTCCCATAATTTTGTGACTGACTGGTGTCTTCCCATTTGGACTGTGGCCTGGCCAGAGACCTCCCCACACACATCCCACTATAGGGCCAGCCAGGACTATCCCCATCTTCCTAGAATAGGGGAACCTTCCTCATGCCCTGCCCATACCCCTCCAATAAAGACCTATGCCCTCAGCAGCAGCTCGCCATGTGCTGTTGCTGGGATATTTGTACTAAAAAAAAAAAAAAAGAAAAGAAAAAAGAAACAGTGGCAGATAAATCCCCAAATTTCATGTTTAAAATTTAATCTACACATCAAAAAAAAAAAAAAAAAAACCTAAATAACTTCCAAAATAGATAAACTCAACCAGATCCTAGACACTTCACAGTTGAACTATTACAGCACAAAGAAAAAGAAAATCTTGAAAATAGGAGAAAAGTGATTCATCACCTACAAGTGATCTTCAGTAACATTAACAGACAATATCTAATCAGGAAACAGGCAGGTCAGAGGGCAGTAAATGACACATTCAAAGTACTAATAGAAAAAGACTTATCAACAAGATTTCAATATGTAGCAAAACAAAACTTCAAAAATAAAGAATTAATGATCATTCCAAAGAAACAGAAACTAAAAAAATTTGTAACTAGCACATCTGTCCTAGACAAAAAAACTAAAAGATGAAATAAAAGAACATTTAGAGAGTAACTAAAATCCACAGGAAGAAATGAAAACCAGCAATAAGGGTAACTACATGGCTAATCATAAACAACACAATAAATGTATTTTGTATTTGTAAACTTTGTAATTTTTTATTTGTAAATACAATTTTTATTTGTAAATTTGTAAATAAACAACTGCATAAGGCAATACTTAAAATGTGTTGACAGGATTATATCCTAAAGATGTGATCTAAATGACAATACTACAAAAAGAGAAGGAAAGGTGAGCAAAATTCCTATATGCTATTTAAATTAAACACTATTATCCCCAACTAAAACGTTATAAGTAAATCCCCAGGGAAACCACTAAGAAAGAAACTCAAAATACTACAGTAAAACAAAAAACAAAATTAAAATGACAGCTTAGAAAATACCTGTTGGAAAGAAGGCTATTAATAAAGAATAGAGGAAGAAAGGGACAAAAGATTAAGAAAACTAGTAAAACAGCACTACCTTATCAATAACAGCATTAAATGTAAATAAAATAAACACTCAAATCAAAAGGCAAAGATTCACACAACAGATATTTTGTTAAGCCCTGCTCCAATTATATGCTCTCTACAAAGGACACAGCTCAGATTCAAATACCAAACTAAATGTAAAAGCATGTAAAACAAGATGTGCCAAAAAACAGTACACACAACAGAGCTCACATAAGTCTTACTAATGTAAGACTGGTTGAAACTAAAAACCAATTTTAACAAAGTTGCAGGATATGAACTCTACCTGCAAAAATCAACTGGGTTTCTATACCTTGACAATGAATGATCCAAAAAGGAAATGAAGAAAACAAATCTTAGTACAGTAACATCAAAATTAATTAAAATACTTAGATTAAAGAGGCAAAAGACTTATATACTGAAAATGACAAAACACTAACACAAAGAAATTAAAGGTGATACAGATGGAAATCCTCTGTTCATAGACTGGAAGACAATATTACTAAGATGTTGAAAGTACCCAAAGCAATCTAGAGATTTAATGTAAAATTATCAAGACGCCATTGGCATTTTTTACAGGAACAGAAAAATTCATCCTAAAACTCATATGGAATCTCAAAGGATTCTGAATAGCCAAAACAAATCTTGGAAAGAAGAACAAAGTTAGAGATGTCATATTTCCTCAATTCAAAACTTATAAAGCTATAGTAATCAAACAATGTAGAACTACTGGCATAAAGACTAAGGGAATAGAATGGAGCCCAAAATAAATGCTTGCATATATGTTCATGATTTTCTACAAGGGTGTCAAGACCTTCAATGTGGAAATGACAGTCTCTTCCCAAACAGTGGAGGGGAAAAATGGATATCCACAGGAAACTGGGCCAATCAGCACAGGAAAAGTTGCTCAGTATCAATGTTTAGGTAATTGCCTATTAAATTCACAGTGAGATACCACGTCACATCCAATAGGATGGCTACTGTCAAAAACAAAAACAAAAACAAAACAAAACAAAACAAAAAACAGAAAATAACAAGGATGGGGAGATCCTGGAAGCCTTGAAAAGAAAACAAACTCAGAGGGTCACACTTCCTCAATTCAAAACTCGCTAAAAAGCTACAATAATCAAAACAATGTACTGTTGGTGGAGAGTAAAATGGTGTGCTGCTATGAAAAACAGTATGTGGTTCCTCACAAAACTAAAAACAGAATGATCACATGATCTGATAATTCCACTTCTGGGTATATAACCAAAAGAACCGAAAACCAGGTCTTGAGATATTTATACCCCCAAGTTTACAG
This sequence comes from Neogale vison, assembly GCF_020171115.1. Taxonomy (NCBI): domain Eukaryota; kingdom Metazoa; phylum Chordata; class Mammalia; order Carnivora; family Mustelidae; genus Neogale; species Neogale vison. Next base: position 104,205,552 of record NC_058093.1, on the reverse strand, counting down.
CAGCTTTATTCACAATAGCTAGAAGGTGGAAGGAAGCAAGACTAGTGCCCATCAGTGGATAAATGGGTAAACAAATATGATATATTCATATAACAGAATATTATTTAGCCTTAAAAAGGAAATTCTGACACAGGTTACCTTGGGGATGAACCTTGAAGACTTCAGGCAAAGTGAAATAAGCCAGTCACAAAATAGCAAATACTGGTTGAGTCCACTTAACAAGGTATCTACAGTAGTCAAATTTATAGACAGAAAGTAGAACGGCGGTTTCCAAGGAATAGCAGGAGGGAATGAGGAGTTGTTTAATGTGTACAGCCTTTCAGTTTTTAAAGCTGAAAAGCATTTTGGGATATCCATAATGATGACTCCACAACAATATAAATATACTTACCACCACTGGACTATATACTTAAAGATAGTTAAGATGGTAAATTTTGTGATGCATATTTTACACAATTAAAAATAATGTTTTACGAACTTACATTTATATGAAGAGATCTGTTCTGTTTCTGTAGTTAACAAATGTTATTTTAGAGGTGTGATAGGCTATTAATTAGTGAAAATAGTCATATTTTTGAATTTCAGGAAACTTACATCAGCTTTCATCATCTATGATGTCTTCTTATTCTAACCCTTTTTTTTTTTTTAAAGATTTTATTCATTTGTTTGACGAGAGAGAGCACGAGAGCACAAGCAGGGGGAACGGCAGAAGAAGAGGGAGAAGGAGAGGTTCTCTTCTCCTCTGCAAACCAGAGGAGAAGACATGAGGCTCTGCAAGGCTCAATGCAGGGCTCCGTTTGAGGCTTGATCCCAGGACCCTGGAATCGTGATCGGAGCTGAAGGCAATTGCTTAACGAACTAAGCCACCCAGGTGGCCCTCTTTTCTTATTCTAAATAAATACATTCAATTAGCATTCTCACTCCACCGTTTAAAAAAAAAAAAAAAAAGGAATATGCTTATATTTTTAAGAGCCCTGACAAACTCTGAAAAGGAAAGTGAAAAATAACGTAAGGCCCAATGAGTTAATTTGGAGGAAAAAAAGGAGATCCTAAATTTTCTCATGAGTTCATGTAAATAAAAGTACAATAACAAAAGAGTGAAAATTAAAACAACCTGAACTAAACCAATATTATGCTTACTATATCAGATTCATTCCAAATATAAATTTATGTTGCATGAAGAAATACTGAAAAAATTCAACAGGTTAATCTAATATTGTACTGCCTCTAGGGATATGCTTTTTTTTTTTTAATTTTAGTATCTAAAATTTCTTCTAATAGTTTGCAGCACCAGTAATTTTTCCTACTTATCATCACATACACTGGACTTTAAAACGACATGTAGAAAACATACACTATCCCTGGAGCTCATACCCAAAGCTCTCAACCTATTTTTACAGAGTACAAAAAGAGATATTAACTTTGCTTCCACAGATGAAGAAACAAACTTATCGAGATTATATAATCTCAGTGTTACACTGCAATAAAGTACAAGACCTACTGTGCCAGATGCTAGCGACTACAATCATTCTATTATACCTCAAAAATCTATTTGTTTACTTAATCAAATATTAAGCATCCACTATGTTCCAGGCACCATGCTAAGAACTGAGGATTAGAGCTCAAATATTAGCTAAGAAAGTAGAAATTACTTGAAAAGTAATTTGTAATTTTTAAAGTGCTATATAAATGTCAGATGATACTACTTCTAGTAGTAGTATTACTATTAGTAGTAATAAAAAGATCTTGAATATTAACAACACTACTACTTAAGCATTCAAGTCTACCAAAGGTATATTTTCCTTTATAATATTACAGGTTCCTAAAGGCAGAAGTCCTGTTTACTTTGTATTTCTCTTAGCACCTAAGACTTAACTTTGTACTCTGTAGTATTCAAAAAGTATGTGTTAATTATATAGAAGCACCAATGTCACTTGGGCCTCTTTCCCTTGCTGTTTTCACACTAGATTCTTGAACACTAGTAGACAGATTTTTTGCCCAGGCATGACACTGGGAATCCCTTTCAGAAAACCATCTACCAAGTCAGGAAAAAGACATAAATCCTAGAGTCTACGGGCCAACAAAACCACCAAGTACTCACAAACTCATGCACTAAGAGTTTCCTACCAGGCTTTTTTTCTCTTAAACATGAAAAGGGTGATTTAAACTTTGGAGAAAGACATATTTTAATGAGCATCAACACCTAGCTGGGGTCATTATGGAGGATAAGGTCAAACTAACCCACCAATGTACCATACTAAGTCAAACACATTAAGTTATAATATGTTTACATTAAACTAGTATACTGATAAAAGTGCCAAAAAAAGTAAATTATCATCTAGGACTAGGTCAGTGAGGCTTCTCAATCAAAGCCATCTTTGTAGACAGCTTGGTAAAGAGCCAGTTTTTTTCAATTTCCAGTCCATCATGGATTGTGGCAGATTGTATTTTCCAAAAACAGCAGAAACAATACTTCTGGAATTTTACCACTCCATCAAGAGGTGGAGTCTATGCCCCCTACCACACAAGTCTGGAAACATCACTGTGGCTACCTTAATGAATAACCGTACCGCTGAAAAGATACACTGGCTACTGAGCCCAGGTCATAAGAAGAGACAGAGCTTTTACCTGACTTTGTCTAAGGACATGTACACTGTAAACCTAGCCACCAATATCTGAGGAAGCCCAGGCCACATATGGAAAGGGACTCAGGCCCCCAACCTCAGCCCTAGTGCAGGTCTCAACGGATAGCCCCAACTCGCCAGCTAAGCAAGTGAACCAACCTCAGGCAAGCCACCGCAGTTGCCTCTGCATAGAGCAGACAAGTCTTCCCTGCCAAGACCTGACCAAATTAGATTTGTGAACGAAATAAATGACTACTGTTTTAAAATACAAAGTTTTGAGGGGCAGCTGGGTGGCTCAGTGGGTTAAAGCCTTTGCCTTCGGCTCAGGTCATGATCTCAGGGTCCTGGAATCCCACAGCTCAGCAGGGAGCCTGCTTCCCCCTCTCTCTTTGCCTGCCTCTCTACCTGTCAAATAAATAAATAAAATATTTTAAAAAGAATACTAAGTTTTGAGATGGCATGTTTCTCAGCAGTAGGTACCACTAGAATGTAGACCAATACAGTCGTTTGTAAATCCAATAAAAGTAACTAGAAAATAGAATTTTTAAAGACACACAATATACAAGCTCCAAAGTTTTCTTATTAGATTTAACAGAAATCAAATTCTCTGTCAATTATTATGAAGTGTCTAAACACTTACTCTCAAGTTACTGTACTTATCTCCTCCAAGGCCTGGACCAATCCACAGTCACTTAAGTAGCACAACTCCAAATTATGTTAAGAGAAAAGAAGCATAATTTAACTAGAGTGATAGTAAAATAGGTAATACAGCAAGGAAAGAAAGTGCTCAATTAATTATTTCAAAAGCTTTGCAATCCATTATACTACATTAACTTCCCTAAGAGTAAAGGTGTCCTGATTAAATACCATGGGAGGTAGATGGATCACTATCAAAATGGGAATCATTATACTTCAGAATACTACATCTAGCCCTCCCTTACTTTGATATCATACTCACATGAAAGCTTCTGATCTCTCATTTTCTCTCTCCTCCCCCATACCTCTGTCTTCTTATACATGTGCACACTAAACAAATATGACAAAACTGTAACAACTTTGTCCCCAGCTTTATTGAAATATAATTAACATAGAAGACTCTGTAAGTTTAAGGCTTTATACATGTATATTTTGTGAAATGATTACCATAATAAGGTTAACTTATTTAATACATGCATTACTTTACATAATTAAAATATTTTGTATGTGATATGAAGATGTAAGATCTACTGTCTTAGCAACTTTCAAGTATATAATACTGTAGTATTAACTATACTCATCATATTGAGTATTAGAACACCCAAACTTAGGGCACCTGGGTGGCTCAATGGGTTAAGCATCTGCCTTCGGCTCAGGTCATGATATCAGGGTCCTGGGATCAAGGCCCGTGTTGGGCTCTCTGCTCAGCAGGGAGCCTGCTTCCCTTCCTCTCTCTCTGCCTGCCTCTCTGACTACTTGTACGTGCTCTCTCGCTCTCTCTGTCAAATAAATAAATAAAATCTTTAAAAAATAAAAAGAAAAATAATAAAAAAAAAAAAGAACACCCAAACTTATTCACCCTGTAACTGAAGTTTATACCCTTTGACCAACCTCTCCCCATTTCCCCCACCCACTTCCAGCCCCTGGCAACCACAACCCTACTTTCTGTTTCTTTGACTTTGGCTTTTTGAAGATTCTGCACGTAAGAAAAATAAAACATTGTGTTTATCTTGTCTCACTTATTTCTCTTAGTATAATGTCCTTAAATGCCATCTTTTAAATCTTTTTAAAAGATTTTATTCATTTATTTATTGAAGAGAGAGAGAGACAGCAAGAGAGAGAGCACAAGCAGGGGAAGAGGCAGAGGAGGAAGAAGCAGACTCCCCAGAGAAGGGAGTCCGATGTAGGGCTCGATCCCAGGACCCTGACCTGACCAAAGGGAGACACTTAACAAACTGAACCACCCATGCGCCCTAAGGTCCATCTAGGTTATCACAAACAGCAAGATTCCTTTCTTTCTGATGGCTGAATAATATTCCATTGTGTGTGGACGGAAATGACACACACATATACACATCTTCTTTTTTTTTTTTTTTCTTTTAAAGATTTTACTTATTTATTTGACAGAGAGAAATCACAAGTAGACGGAGAGGCAGGCAGAGAGAGAGAGGGAAGCAGGCTCCCTGCTGAGCAGAGAGCCCGATGCGGGACTCGATCCCAGGACCCTGAGATCATGACCTGAGCCGAAGGCAGCGGCTTAACCCACTGAGCCACCCAGGCGCCCCTATACACATCTTCTTGATCCATTTATCCATTCATAGACAGTTAAGTTGTCTCCATGTCTTGCATATTGTGAATAATGCTACAATGTACACGGTAGTACAGGTTATCTCTTTGAAATAGTAATTTTATCTCCTTTAGATAGATAACCAGAAGTGGGACTGGGGGCTCATATGATAGCTCTATTTTTAACTTTTTGAAAAACCTCTATTCTGCACATTCCCGATAGTGTACTAGGGTTCCCTTTTCTCCAGATTCCTGCCAATACTTGTTATCTCTCCTCTTTGCAGAAACAGCCATTCTAACACATGTAAGGTGATACCTCATTGTGGCTTTCATTTCTATTTCTCTGATGATTGGTGGTGTTAAGCATCTTTTCATATACATGCTCATTTGTATGTCTCCTTGGGAAAAATATCTATTCAGGTCTTCTGTCCATTTTTAAATTAGAAAGTTTTTTTCCTACTGAGTTCCTTAGAGATTTTGAATATGAGCCCTTACCTGGTTGTTTGTAAATATTTTCTCCCATGCTGTAGGTTAATTCTTCATTCTGTTGTTTCTTTTACTGTGTAGAAGCTTTTTAGTTTGATGTAGTCTCTCTTGTTTATTTTTGCTTTAACTGCTTGACCTTTTGGTGTTAAAAACCAAAGAATTATCACCAAGACAAACATCAAAGGTTTTCTTCTAGGAGTTATGGTTTCAATCCTTACAATTAAAACTTTAATCTATTTAAAGTTAATTTTTGTGGGTGGTATAAAACAGGGTTCAAATTCATTCTTTTGCACCTGCATATCCAGTTTTCCCAATACCATTTATTGAAAAAACTATCCTTTCCCCACTGAGTATTCTTGACTTGCTTGTCAAATACCAGATAACTGTATATGCATGGGTTTACTTCTGGACTCTCAATTCTATTCTATTGGTCTATGTGTTTGTTTCTATGCCAGTACCATACTGTTTCGATCACTATAGCTTTGCAGTATAGTTTGAAGTCAGGAAGTATAACGTCTCCAACTTTGTTCTTTCTCAAGACTATTTAGGCTACTTGAGGCCTTTTGTGATTTCATAAAAATTTTAAGATTATTTTTGCATTTCTGTGAAAAATCACATTAGAATTTTGATATGGATTACACTAAATCCATAGATGGCTTGACAACATGAACATTTTACCAACATTAATTCTTCTGATCCATGAATACAAAATATTTTTCCATTTATCTGTGTCCTCTTCGATTTTTTTCATCAATGTCTTCAAGTTTCCAGTGCATAGATCCTTCGCCTCCTTGATTAAATTTATTTGTAAATATTTTATTTATTCCTGGTTTTGATCCTATTATAAATAGGAAAGTTTATTTCTTCTTCGGATATTTTAAGTGTAGAGAAATCAACTAATTGTTGCATGTTGACTTTATATCTTGAATCAGAAGTAGACTGAAAATCAATAGCAGAATTTTATTGCTTTATTTGGTTTAGTATAGGCTATTCTTTCTAACCTCTCCCAACAGCTTCCTAAGTTTATAAATCAATATTCAAATGGGATCCTACTGCAAAAAATGAATGAATGGAAATGAGTGCAAATGAATGGGCAAGCAGCAAAAATCAAACACCCATTTAGCCAATTATTAAGCTCTCAAAATGCAAATATTTCTGTTACTCTGCTACACTCATGGAATTTTGCAAGGAAAGGCTTCACAGCCTAAGTAAGGCAAAGGTCTCATTCTTCTCAACAACTACTGTTACATTAGTGAACCTGATAAACCACAGTTTCACTAAACTTATTCTAATTCTGTTACTTTTTAGCTCTGATTTCCCTTGGAACAGTCACTACCTCTTTCTGAGCTCTAATTTCTTCATCTATGAAAAGATAAAAACCTTGTGTGATCTATAATCTGCACAGTTCTATAAACAGCCACACTACATAGATCAACTAAACACTTGAAATGTGGCTCATCTAACAATTTTTAAAATTAAGTTAAAATTTAGGGGCGCCTGGGTGGCTCAGTGGGTTAAACCTCTGCCTTTGGCTCAGGTCATGATCTCAGGGTCCTGAGATTGAGCCCCACATTGGGCTCTCTGCTCAGCAGGGAGCCTGCTTCCCCTTCTCTCTCTACCTGCCTCTCTGCCTACTTGTGATCTGTCAAATAAATAAATAAAATCTTTAAAAAAAATTAAGTTAAAATTTAAATGGCCACACATTTAGCTAGTGGCCTACATACTGGGCAGGGCAGGACTAAATGATATTTAAGTTCCCTTCTAGTTCTAAAATTCAACCATTTTTAAAAATTGCCTTTCTACAGCATGGAGGTTCCTCAAAATGCTGAAAACAGAACTACCTTAAGACCAGCAATTGCACTACTGGGCATTTACCCTAAAGATACAAACATAGTGATCCAAGGGGCACATGCCCCGAGTGTTTATAGCAGCAATGTCCACAATAGCCAAACTATGAAAAGAACCTAGATGTCCATCAAAAGATGAATGGATAAAGAAGATGTGATATACATATGGAATATATATGGAATACTATGCAGCCATCAAAAGAAATGAAATCTTGCCATTTGCAAAGATGTGGATGGAACTAGAGGGTATTATGCTTAGAGAAATAAGTCAATCGGAGAAAGACAACTATCATATGATCTTCCTGATATGAAGAAGTGGAGATGTAAAGGTGGGGGGGCATTAGGGGTGCAGGAAAAGAATAAATGAAACAAGATGGGATCGGGAGGGAGACAAACCAAAAGAGACTCTTAATGTCACAAAACAAACTGAGGGTGGCTGGGGGAGGGGTGTAGGGGAAGGGTGGTGGGGTTATGGACATTGGGGAGGGTATGTGCTATGGTGAGTGCTGTGAAGTGTGTAAACCTGGCGATTCACAGACCTGTACCCCTGGGGCTAGTAATACATTGCATGTTTATAAAAAATTTTTTAAAAATTACTTTTAAAAATTGCCTTTCTCTTTAAAATGGAGTAAGTAAACTGTAAGTCAAGTCAATAACACAACCACACAAGGTGGGCAGGCGGGGGTCCTAGTAACTACCAAACACAATATCCTTGACTAGGGTTGACAATTTTTTTTTCCTTTTTTTTAAAAAAAAAAAAAACATTTTATCTATTTGGGATGTCTGGATGGTTCAGTCAGTTGAGTGTCTGCCTTTAGCTCAGGTCATAATCCCAGAGTTCTGGGATCAAGCCCCACATCAGGGTGCTTGGTCAGTGGGGAGCCTTCTTCTCCCTCTGCCTGCTGCTCCCCCTGCTTATGCTCGCTCTCTCTCTTTGACAAATAACTAAATTAGTTAGGGGTTTAGTGTAGAGCATTTTTTAGGCAGAAAAATCAAAAAAGAATGCTAGCCTCTAGGATTTTCACCCTTCCTTTAGAAAGCAACTATTTCATATAAGCAGAGTTTTCTCTGTAACTGAACACAAACAACAGAGCTTATAGCACCTAAATGTTTAATGAAATGCTTCAAACTGTTGGTTGAGACTCACTGGATATGAAATTGACTTAGTGAGTCAAAAGCAATAATTTTTTTCAACAAAAGAGAATACAGATGACTCTTGAACAACACAGGTTGGACTGTGTAGGTTCAATCTCATGCAGATTTTTTTCAAAAAACACAGTACAATGCTGTAAATGTATTTCCTCTTCCTTACGATTTTGTTAATAACTTCTTTTCTCTAGCTTACTTTATTGTAGGAATATGGTATATAAGACATAGAACATACAAAATATGTGTTGAGACTTTATCGGTAAAGTTTCTGGTCAATGGGCTAAAAGCAGTGAAGTTTTTAGGGAGTCAAAGCTATACATGGATTATGACAAGTGGGGGATCAGCACTTCCTAATCCCCATGTTGTTCAAGGGTCAACTGCAGAATGGGAATTCAGTTAAGTGTTTGCCTTCGGCTCAGATCATGATCCCAGGGCCCTGGGATCAGTCCCCATATCAGGCTCCCTGCTGAGCAGGGAGCCTGCTTCTCCCTCTCCCTCTGCCTCCTGTTCCCCCTGCTTGTGCTCGCTCTCTCTCTCTCAAATGAATAAAATCTTAAAAATAAATAGAAGCAAAAAAATAAAATAAAAATAAATAGAAGCTATCAAGAGAATGACATAAAGGTAACTCTTAATGTTGGGTAAAGTCTAAATAGTGGGAAAGCCACTAACTTTATTATCTGCTCATAATACTATCTTATTACCTCATGAGTCCTTATGGCTGTGGAAAATAACTGAGGGTCAGTCTTTCACAAATAAAGTCAGGTTAAAAAAGAGAGGATTTGGGGCGCCTGGGTGACTCAGTGGGTTAAGCCTCTGCCTTCAGCTCAGGTCATGATCTCAGGGTCCTGGGATCAAGCCCTGCATCAGGCTCTCTGCTCAGCAGGGAGCTTGCTTTCCCCCTCTCCCTCTCTGCCTGTCTCTCTGCCTACTTGTGATCTCTGTGTCAAATAAAATAAATAAAATCTATTTTTAAAAGTTCTTTTAAAAAGCTTTTTTAAAAAAAAGAGAAATGGGGCACCTGGGTGGCTCAGTGGGTTAAAGCCTCTGCCTTCAGCTCAGGTCATGATCCCAGGGTCCTGGGATCAAGCCCCACATTGGGCTCTCTGCTCAGCAGGGAGCCTGCTTCCTCCTCTCTCTCTACCTGCCTCTCTGTCCTACTTGTGATCTCTGTCTGTCAAATAAATAAATAAAATATTTAAAAAAAAAAAAAAGAGAGAGAGAGAGCAAGAGGGAGAGGATTCGGGGCCTGGGTGGCTCAGTGGGTTAAGCCTCTGCCTTCGGCTCAAGTCATGATCCCAGGGTTCTGGGATCAAACCCCGAATCGGGCTCTCTGCTCGGCAGGGAGCCTGCTTCCCCATCTCTCTCTGCCTGCTGCTCCACCTATTTGTGATTTCTCTGTCAAATAAATAAATAAAATCTTAAAAAAAAAAAAAAAGAGAGAGAGAGGATTCTGCAAAGGTGCCAATACTATAATAATATGAGCTATTAGCATACATGGAAATAATACTTCTAATAGAAGAATATAGGCTCAGTAATCAGACTGTTTCGAGGTTCAAATCCTCATTACCTTTATGACCCTGGATAGTTACTCAACGACTCTGTGCCTCAGTTTCCTCATAGGAGTTGCTAAGAACATTAAATGAGATAATACATGAGAAGTCCTCAGCACAGTGCCTGACACTTAAAAGCACCTTATAATGTTGGCCATTATCATTAATCATCATCACTGGGTCCTACCTCTCTAAATATTCAAAACTGACTTTAGGAAAAATCTGGAAATACTTCTTTGCTTTTATCAAAATATTCTAGTTACACCAGAATTAAAACAGAGTACTGATTATTAAAAGCCTCGGAAACCAGAAAATGTCCAAGGAACAACAGTAATGCGGTTGGATGGAAGACAATTCATCAGAATGACAATAGCAATTAAACCTGGAAAGATATCTGGGACTCTAACATGGAGGAGTTTACACGAATTTGGGCAATAGTGGCATAGACCAGACAGAGATCAGCAAACTATGGCTCACAGCCAAATCTGTTCACTGTTTGCCTTTGGGCCATGAATAAAGAATGGTTTTTACAGAGGCACCTGGCTGGCTCAGTCAGTAGAGAATGTGACTCTTGATCTCAGGGTCATGAATTCGAGCCCCATGTTGAGTGTAGAGATTACTCTACTTAAGTGAAATGTTACCCCATAAAAAAGAATTTTACTCTTCTCACTAGTAAACCAATATGCCAAAAAAAAAATCTATCATTACTGTTATATTTTTATTTCACTAATAAACATCTGTGAAAAACTTTTTAAAAGCCTCAATTCGTCGTTGTCAGACAATTAGATAAATGTTCTCCTTATCTTCCTCTAACCCTCTACTTGTTCAACATTATCTACCAAATGTCTCAAAATGTAACAGATAAGGAGAAGAAACACAAATATCTGGACAATTTAAACAAGACAAAAGCCCCTGTCCTTATGAAGCTTCCATTCTAATAAATAAAGAAGAATATTATATAGTAAGGTGATAAGCAGGGAATGTGGAAATAGTGATGCGATTTTAAATAGGGTATTCAGGAAAAGCATGACTGAGAATTTCATTTTGGGGAAGACTTGAAAGGAAGTAAGAGTGAGCCATGGGGATACTCTGCTTGGAACACTTGGGGGAAAGGTATTCTAGGCAGAGGGAAGAACAAGCAGAAAAGACTGAAGTGTCAGCACAACTGGGGTGTTCCAGAAATACCAGAGGCCAGCGCCACCTTTAGAAAACTGAACAAGAGTGGTCAGAGATGAGGTCATAGACAGCAACACCCACAGATCACGTAGGGCCTTAATAGCCATGGTAAAGACTTCAGCCTTTGAAGTAAAACCGGAAACCATCAATGCACTTTGGGCATAGGAGAACGGTCATCTCCTTTACATTATTAAGAGATGAGCTTTCAACTCACAGCATTTCCTACTGATTATTAGATATAAAAATCTTAGAATATGTCATAAGTGGCTACTGTGCTAAAAGAACCAGTTAGTGTCTATAATACTATAAACTGGTAAGAAAAAAACATTAAGATCCTACCAGATTAATGAGCAAAAAACTTGAAGAATGTATGCAACAAGAAATGAAATTAGTAAATACACATGAAAAAACATTCAACTACATTATCACTAAAAAGAAATTCAAATAAAACAAAGTACCACAGGGTGCCTAGGTGGCTCAGTGGGTTAAGCCTCTGCCTTCAGCTCAGGTCATGATCTCAGGGTCCTGGGATCCAGCTCTGCATTGGGCTCTCTGCTCAGCAGGGAGCCTGCTTCCCTTCCTCTCTGCCTGCCTCTCTGCCTACTTGTGATCTCTGTCTGTCAAATAAAATAAATAAAATCTTTGCAAAAAAAAAAAAAGGACCATTTATCACCCATTGCTAGAAAAGGACATTGGTAGTAGCACAAACTGGTTCAGGTCTTTAACTCTGTATCTGAAATCACTGGTTTGAAAACAGTTCTGAATTTCAGAATACTTGGATTATAGAGAGGTGGTACTATATGAACGCCTCAAATTAAGTAAGATTCATGGTTAGGTGAGTAACACCGTGTATTAACCATAACACTATTTAAAGTGTCCTTAGGAGTACCTTAGTTTGATATAAGTGGAATATAAAGTCTTAGTAGCCTCACACCGGTTTAGGTCAAGTTTGGCTATCAAATTAGTTATAAAAAGTTTTATTTTTCAGGGCCTTAGGGATCTCAGAATTGCATATAACTGTTGACCTAAATAATTGCTTTGTAAATAATTATGTGAACACAGATAAAAACCCATAAAAATAGTTTCATGCAAGGTGGGTTACAATATCACAATCACCTAAAAATTTTTCCAAATCACAAAACCTTAGAAATAGTTGTTTCTGTAGTAAGCACAGTAACTGATCACAGTATGTATCAGGTTGGAAAAGGTAAGCTGGAAATGTAAAAAAACCAAGTACAGAGATTTTTAAAATTCCAAAGTAAATAAAACAATCTGGAAATTCTTGGAGTTTGTAAAAATATTTTACTTCCATGCACTAAGAAATAACTAAATAACTAAAATAACTAAAAAAGAAAAAGAACATCAACATTACTTTAAAAATATTTCCTAAATAATTTTCATCTCTTTGGAAAACTCATTCATTCTACTCAAAGAATACTCTGTATTAAATTGGCATTTATTATATGCAAGGCACTGTGAATACCATGCAGTATGGGAGTGAGGCTTGGAATGGAAGCCAGGGGCTGACCATGAGTTTAGATTTTATCTTAGAGGCAGATGGAAAGGCAAGAAAAAATTCTGAGCAGGGTGTATGTAATGTGATTGGATGTGAATGTCATCACTCTGGCTACAGTGCAGAGGAGGATTAAAAAGGGCAAAACCAATGGCAGAATGCACTTTAAGGAGACTTATTTTAAAAGTTCAAACAGACACGATGAGCTATTTAAAAAATCATCCCCCAGGTGCCTGGGTAGCTAAGTGGATTAAGCTGCTGCCTTCAGCTCAGGTCATGATCTCAGGGTCCTGGGATCGAGTCCTGCATCGGGCTCTCTGCTCAGCAGGGAGCCTGCTTCTCTCTCTCTCTCTCTACCTGCCTCTCTGCCTAATTGTGATCTCTGTCTGTCAAATAAATAAATAAAATCTTTAAAAAAAAAAAATCATAGCCCAAAATTTCAGGAGTTTTGCCCAAGCTTATTGCCAACTGAAGCTCAAGTGGTAACAGGCATACAGCAGGAAAAATTAGAGAAAGGGAAACTCAGCAATAACAAAAGGCAATCTAGACAGCTAAAAAATAGTATCCACAGCAATAGTAGCAAGCAATAGGCAGCGATCTGGGCAAGCACAGCCTGTGTGGTAGAGGTCTGGTAAGGAGGTGCTATCCCAGCAATCAGGAAAAACGTAATAAGGCAACATGCCAAATTTCAAGGTTCTTGATGAAAGGCACAAAGCATATAGCAAAGAGCCCCAGCTATAAGACTAGAATTCAAGAATTCAAAAATAGGAGACAGAAAATAGGACAGCAGCAGAAAAGATACAGATTCTGGACTCAAATTAACCTACTTTCAAAACCTAAATCTGCCATTTTCTAGCTGTGAAAGTCTAAACAACTAAGCCTTTTGAGCCTCAACTTCATCTATAGATAGGGGATAGCACTACCTATTTACAGGGTTGGTGAGGGAATTAAATAAATGAGGTATTATATTTTAAAACACCCAGTAGAGTTCAACAAATACTAGTTTCATCCTTTTTATTTCCCTTACATCTAAGCTACTATAATAAGTAAGTCTTCTGCGTGGCCACAAAGTCAGAAAGGCTTCTCTGACTAGGCATTAAAGGACTTCAGGTACAGAAAATAACATCCCTGAAGCAAGATGCCTCATGGGAGCACTAATTCATATAGAAAAGGTGAAAGAAAATGAGTTGCACAAGTAAAGGGGCCTAAAAAACTGAAGTAGAGTAAAAGTTTAAATAATTAGAATCAGGGATGCCCAGTGGCTCAATTGGTTAAGTGT